>NC_048300.1:173358237-173382560 GCF_013100865.1 Trachemys scripta elegans
AACTATCTAGCTCTCAGATAGTTGAGCAGAGCCGCCATTTTCCCGGACATGTTCGGCTTTTTGGCAGTTCCCCCCGGACGGGGGTTTGACTGCCGAAAAGCCGGACATGTCTGGGAAAAAGAGGACGTATGGTAACCTTACTCTGGGCAGTGTTCACTGAATTCATCGATGCCTTTGAGAAGCAGAGGGTGCTGTTGGGGGCTCTCTGCTCTTCTGGTTACCAGATTTTTATCCTATGATCTTCACTTCCACCTCTGTTTTTTTATTTGTTGTCACCAGTGTTCATTTGTGGCCTAGGTCGACTCGTCCTTCCCCTCAGATGAGGGGGAAGCCCTTTAGCTATGTGCGGGCTTAGGCCCACCATCCCCCCCAGGTCCACAATAGACATGCTCGTTCCAATTTCTGCAACAAATTAAATGAGTCCTATGTGAAGTCAGTAGCCTCAATCACTATGCAACCATGATTAATTCCCAGAGCAGATCCAGTATTTGCAGTGAATGAAAGAAGAGTCTTGTGGAAAAAATAATACGTGATCATATAATTAAGAATTGTCTCTCAATGCATATGCAGCAGGGGGCTAAATTCAAGTCACATGAGCAATGTTAATTCTGGCATTTCCTAACTTGAGTGCTTGACTTTGCAACCTTAATAATGATCTTTTAAGAGCATAAGAACAGCCATACTGGGTCAGACCAATGATCCATCTAGCCCAGAATCCTGTCTTCCGACAGTGGCCAATCCCAGATACTTCAGAGGGAATGAAGAGAACATGCAACATTCAGAGCATGTGGTTGCATACCTGACCATCTTAGCTAATAGCTATTGATGGACCTATCGTCCATGAATTTATCTAAGTTCTTTTGTGAACCCTGTTATAGTTTTGGCCTTCACAACATCTCCTCGTGACGAAGTTCACAGGTTGACTGTGCTTTGTCTGAAGAAGCATTCCCTTTTGTTTGTTTAAACCTGCTGCCTATTAATTTCATTGGGTGACCCCGGATTTTTGTATTATGTGAAGGAGTAAATAACATTTCCTTATTCACTTTCTCCACACCATTCATGATTTTTATAGACCTCTATCATATCCCCTCTTAGCTGTTTCTTTTCCAAGCTGAAAAGTCCCAGTCTTTTTAATTTCTCTTCAGATGGAAGCTGTTCCATACCCCTAATTATTTTTATTGCCCTTCTCTGTACCTTTCCCAATTCTAATGTATCTTTTTTGAGAGGGGGTGACCAGAACTGCATGCAGTATTCAAAGTGCAGGAGTTTTTTAAATGATTTCCTATGTTTTTTTAAAACTTAAAAATTGAAAAAACAAACATTTCACCATGGAATATTTAGATCTGCAGCACGGTCCTCGGCCACTTGAGCTAATGGAGTAATGGGTAGCAGTAAAAGACTGTTATTTTCCTGTGTGCCTCTGCATCTAGAGGGGAATGGGGACACACACATTGCCAGTGGGTTTCCCAGCCTTTTGCTACACAGTAAAGGAATGTTGAGACCCAGGAATTGTGGGTTTAATTCCAAGTTCTGCAAGGGAATGTGCTGTAGTGGTTACAGACCTTTTTAACCCTGCTTCCCCAGCCTTTCCCTATCCCTTTCTGCTCCTGTCTTCCCCTCCCTCTGCTCTGTCATGTTCCCATCTCCCTGTTCCTTTTTTCCCTCCATTCCAGCTATTATACTTCTTCTCCCATGCTCTCCTACCCTACTCTGCTTATGCCCATGTCCCATCCCCTCTCCTGATTCTTGCTCCTAACCCCCCCTTCCTGTCTCCCTGTTCCTCACCCCACTACAGTTGAATCTGGTTGCTCTCTTCCACACTGCTTGGGTTCCACCAAGGGGAACACTCAGACAACAGGAGAGACTGGCTCTATGACTTCAGTTCTGGCACCATAACAGTCCCTAGCAGCCAGGAACAATAGCAGATAAATTTCTGCTCAGTCCCTCTTGCCCCAGGATTGAGCCTGCTCAGTTACCATGCGAGGATGGTATGTGCACAGTCTAGTTGACACTTAGAAGTTGTGAGGGGTGGAATATGCTCAGTGTAAAAAGAATCTTCAGAGAATGTAGCTGCCAAGCTCTAACAAATCTCTACTGAGCGTGTGTGAACTGAGATGTTTCAGAGGCTTATAACTTGGCCAAATTTAGGTGGATTTTCACAAGAACAGCAAAAGGTACATCCTCAAAATGAGGGTGACCCCTGTGCCAAATTCAAGGCCCTGCTCTGATGCCTGAGATGCTAGAGCTTCTCAATGAAACGGTTGTAAGACTGTTGTTAACATGTGAAAAAGAGGTATTTGTCCTTAATCTCATTCTGAGAAATGGCTGAACCATTCTAACTGAAATTTGCCAAAAACATTCAGCCTGAGGCAGACACCTTGCATGGAAAATTTCAGCCTTAGTCAGCATAAGTTTAGCAAAATTATAAACAACTGAAAACAGACTCTTATGCTGGAAAGTGTCAGGCAACCTTAAATATAGATGCGCTTCCTGCATCACTTATATCTTATCCAGTTGAGCCACTGCTGCTGAACCCTAGCCAGTGCCTACTTGGGACTTAGGCATGGATGAGAGCTGGTTGCATGAAGCTCACTGGATAAGACTGACATGATGCTGTTAGGCTGAGAGAAAGAACTGGAAGATATGGCAAGGGTTATTTTGATCCTTCATTGGAGGGTTTATGCTAGTCCTTTGTAATCAGAGTTTGCAAGCTGGGGGTATTGTTACATCATATACAGCAGTGATCAAGAAAACTCTCCTCCGTCTCCAACAGGCCTGGGGGATATAATTGTTTCTTTTAGTTGCAAACCTTGCTACTATAATCTATGCTTTTGTCTTCTCAAGACTAAATTTTACCTTAAATCAGCCTGGAAACTGAATGCAGCAGCTCACTTATAAAGCAGTGCATCTTGTTGAGAGCACCAGTTCATCAGAATCTGCACTGGCTACCTATTAGTTTCCTGCTGAATTTAAGGTGTTAGTGTTGTCCTATAAAGCCTGAAATGACTTGTGATCTAGCTACTTGAGTGACCTCTTCCCCATTCCCCGCATCAAATACTGCGATGGCTTAAAGTATAAAAAAGAGGGAGTTGCCAGCAGAGCATTATCTGTTTGGAGCCCTCAGCTTTGTAACCCACACCAGTAACACAAATCTGTGGAAGTTTGGGGCAGATGCAAGACCCACTCTATTTATGCAGGCTTTTGGAGAGGGTAGGGTGTAATGCAGACTGGCATTTGTGGGCAAAGTGAAATACTGTTTTAGTTTGTTATGGTTCTTTTGTTGTTGTTGTTTAGGATTAGGAGAAGCTTCTAGTCTTGTTTCATTATGCTGTATTTTTAATTCATGGCACAGGTGCTAGAGCTTGAGATACCTGCTTTTCTAGATATAGTGTACATTAAAAGGGTTAAATAATAATAAAAAAAAAAAAACAGGTGTCGAACCCTGAGACAAAGGAGAGTTATGGCTGAGAAATCATCTGCTACCACATCAGTCATGTGGTAGTGACAAATGATTACATCAAACCCACTGTGCAATATTGTATCTACTGGTGATGAAGACTACAGAGCAGTTTTAGCTTTGCTAACACTTGCGTAGCTTCTTCATTATTGGAATAAAATGGGTGCTTCTAGGAGAAGGGGCTGCTGTAGGAAACTTGTGCGAGGAAGGTTAGTGTTGCTGCTCATGCATACTGTTTCCTGTAGCTGGGAAGTTGGGTCTCAGGAGTTTGAAAGTGCTGTTGGGGGAGGTGGGCATAGGGGAGAGTGCTGGTACAGCTTGAATGTTGCTTGTGGGTGCTGTTTGTACAGTTCGATTTGTGCTGCTGAGGGAAAGGTTTTGCTGCTGCTGCTGAGTATTGATTGCTGCTGTTTGGGGTGGGTGGAGCCGTGGGGTGATATTGATGACTGTGCTTGTGTACAAAACCCCCAGCCAACCCTGAGTCTAAAGCTCTTTTTTTCCTTTGTCATAACAACAGCAATGTTAAATTCTACTCCTGGATCCCGGGTGAAATACTTATTTGTTGGTTACATTCATCCAGTTCTCCCCATCATGCTTCAATCTTCTGTAGAGCATGCAGCAAAACAGTGGATAAAAGCCCTGGGGAGTAGGGAGCAGAGGGATAAAGTATCCATGTGAGATGTCCACTTCCCCTTCTGGAGTAGCCATCTCTGTCCTCCACATGGCCTGTCTGAACTGTGAGGAACAGAGGACACTGGCTTGGCACAGAGCTCTTTCCCTTTCCACACTGTTGGTGTAAAAAGCACAGGTAAATTAATGCTGTGTTTCAGTACTGTGCTTTGTGAGTCCGAGCAGAGGGGACCCCAAAGCACTAGTGCTGAGTGATGCTGCCACTGCTGGGAGGAGGGCCCTAAGAGAACAGCAGTAAGAGAATTCCTCCTTGAGGATCTGCAGAAACCTTGTTTTGAGCCCTATGAATCTTCACTTCCCCCCACCCCCCAACCTGGCCCCAACAAGAGTGAGTTAAGAATGGGAGAGCATGGAGCCAAACAGCTATACAAAAAACTTGTCTTTAAATGGAATGGAAACATATACCCTAGTAATGGCTTTTTCTAAGCTACATGCAACTTCCTCTGCTCAAAAGATAATAAAAATGCATGAAGGAGCTGAGATGGCAACACTCAGTGAGATTTTCAAGTTATATCTTCCTGTAACTTTCTCAACTGGTGGCAACTATGGGGGCCATGATTTTTGGATAAATGCAACCAATTTTCCCCTTATGGTGATTTGATTATTTTTTCGTTACAAGTTAATTATAGGACTAGCTTTTACCCATGAAAAATTGCCCATGTTGTGGGATTGCACCATTAAGCTCAGTCATTTCTGAACAGTTCACTGTGGAGTGAGGAGATTGTTAGAATCATACAATGCATGTATCACAACAGATATTTTCATTCATAAATTTCCAGCTCATTTGCTACATTGCCAATGGTAATAACAGATAGCAGAAATGAAAGTGCATGAGACATAAATACGAAGTGTGCAGGACAAACAGCCGCACACAATTTGCATGTTTACAGGGGACACAGAAAACAAGACTTATACATGTGTAGATGAGTTGGTACCTGTGAACACTTCATGGGTTGATGGATTAGTAATTTTAGAGGTAGCTCCTCCCCTTCCACCCTTTGCCTCTCCACTTCCTTCTCTTCATGTCTCCTTAACCTCTCTTTGCAGCTACCTTATAAACAGTTTGTTGCCAAATGGTGAGATTGTGACATCAGAGATAACTGTTGCATCAACCACTTAAGGGGCTGTGAAGTTAAAAGTGAGTGGATGATGTGAGGGAGGGGGAAAGGACATGTACACAGACCAACATAGCTAATTGTATGTAAATTTGTGTACTCTTAAAAAACTGTTTTAGAACAACCAACCAAATCCAGGTGGTGGTTTAAAAAAAAAAAAAAAGTTGATTGCAAACAAAATAATCACTTTAAGATACTGGAAGGTTAACGGATATAATTAATATAATTGACAAGGAGCCAAAGTTTGAAGTTGTTATTCTTTAAAGACTGGATTAGGACTTCGGGTTTCATTCAGTGTAATTATGAATCCTATTTATTTATTATTTTGACTTGGTAGGTACTTGTGGGTTAAATAAGGGCTCTGAGTTACAAGAGGTTAAACACATTTAGTGAGCTTATATTACTGAAATACAAAGGCATCTCATTTGATCTATTTCATAATTCCAGTGCACGAATCATCATGGCCTCTCGGTACCATCCCCCACAGGCGGGCTGTACAGTGAAGGCCCATTCTAATTTAAATTGCATCACTTAGTGTGTACAGTAAATGCAGGGAGACCTTCCTCAGATGTGCAGCACAATATTATGTAGAGCTTCCACACAAGAATAAGACCCAGGACTACTAGAATGGGTAATTGGGTCATGGGTTGCCTCCCACTTTGGTGAGGTCAGATTATCTAACATTTTTCCTTGACCTCCCCATTGCATGAAAAGGGGAGAGGGAGAATTACGTTATCGGTTCCCTTCTCCACAGCTGTTCTGCTGCCAGACAAGGAGGTAGAGCTGGGGAGTTACTGAGCTTGCATACAACAGTGGTCCAAAAGAGCAAGGTCCACAGGCTAAATAAATAAAAATCCAGGGCCGCAAAGCTTCCTTTACTTCGTGCTTAATGTTGTTTCAGCGGATAGGAGGTGAGGGAATTAGGCAATAATAGTTTTGGATGGAGAGATGCATGTGTGAAAGGGATCATAGGGTGGGTAAGATGCTTTGTATGTACAGCATGTATTCTGACAGTGCTAAACATACACAGTCCTAAACAATGACACTAGCATAGGTATGGATTGTAGGAGATAATAGGAAGTTTTCCATTCTACTGTGATTTCCATGATTCTATCACAATTGAATACTGGATAAATGCAAACAGGAAATTCAGGGATGTTGTAATTTAATTCTAGAATTTGTTCCACTTCTGTGCCCTTATAGATTTCCTTCCCCTTCAGCTAAAGGACTTCTAATCCTTCTCAAATTATTCCTGATGTGTGTAACTTTTGCAAAACATTGTAGATGTCATTAATACATAACCAGTAGAGCTCCTCTTCTACAGATTGATTTTATCTTTGTAAATTTTAATAAAATTATTTAATGTTATTTGCCTGTATGTGGATCAGTAAGATCTCAGGATATAGAATAAATTTCTACTGAAAATCCACATGAGCCCAGATCTTGCCACCTACATAACAAAAACCCACTCTTGACAACCAAAAAGCTAATCACTAAACACGTTTCAGTAATCATTTTCGCATTTTTGGTAGGTTCTCAGATCCTTTGGTGATGAATGTGATATTAAATACCAAGATCTATTTCAACTTCTGAACAATAACTAAGTCACCTCTTTACACTTACATTCCCACAAAACTGTATAGGCCGGTGAGCATCCCCTGCAGTAAAATGAGAAGTCCTGTCCTTATACATTCAAATTGTTTAATGAAAAGATGAGGTGGCGAATACACATCTTTTGGACTGAATTATTTTACTTATAATTCTGTTATAGCCTGTACAATTATGGGTGCAAAATAAAAACTAGATCGCTCATAGGTGCCAAGTCCAGGAGTGCTCCAGGGCTGGAACACCCATGGAGAAAAGCACCCACTAGCAGCCAAGCTCCCTTCCCTCTCCTCCCCCTCTCTCCCAGCTGTTCCGGAATAGCTGTTCCATGGCATTCAGGAGGTGCTGGGAGGGAGGGGGAGGAGTGGGGACGTAGCATGTTCAAGAGGTGGAGCTGGGGCTTTGGGGGAAGGTGTGGAGTGGGGTGGGGCAGGGCCGGAGGCTGAGCACCCCTGGGGAAAATTAGAAGCTGGTGTCTGTGAGATCGCTAGAAAAGACTGAGAAGAAAATGAGAAAAGGTGAGAGTGAACAAAGGAAAAGCTGCTAACCCAAGGGGTGGTGGAGAGTATTGTTTATGGATAAACTTTATGCATATTCATAATTTTGTATTAGGTGCCTAGAAACTAAGGTCATGGGCACATTACAAATGTCTAATGGCTTGATTCTTGAGGTGCTCAGCACCCCTTACCTCCTATAGATTTAAAGTGGAGTTTAGGCCACTCAGCACCTGGCATAAGGTGCTCAGTACTTCACAGAAGTGGGTTCTAAGATGGATAACAAGGACGTAATGAAAAATTACCTTTCCAAGAGTGTGACCTTCAACTCATAAAAATCAAGGAGGTTTCCTTGCCCAACTATTCATTCAGAGCCCCCACATTGTTATATGATGAGAACCCTCTTTCACTATGTAGCACTAATACAAACAACTGGAAGTGTTTTCCATGCAGTTGTTAATATGCCACATACTCAGCAGTTTCTGTAATCAGTGATGGTGCTAACAGTCCAAGTACTAACTTCTCTCTGACTGGTCACAGCTTGGAGGTACCATAGCACTAGACAAAACCAAGGACTCCAGTATCATCATGAAAAGGAGCACAACGGACTGGTAAAAGGAAATAAACAAGTAGCTGAAATACATGCAATAGAATTCAGGAGTTTGTTAACTCTAAAACAATTTGTATGAACTAGAGAGCAAGAAACAGGACGTTTAGGAAATAAGAGCTGAGTTGCACAGCTAAAGCAGGAGGTTCTTTACACATGACTTAATCTTGTATCTAATAACTGAAAAATGGTAGAATTAGCATCAGGGATGAATTGGGGAAGAGGACACTTGAAAAAAAATGGAGGCTATGTCTACACTAATAAAAGAGGTCTTTTTAACACATTTGATAACATGCTAAAATCCTAGTTTAGACAAGACACTTGTAGTTTTAACATAGGGTCAAGGTAATCCCTAGGGGAAAATTTAGGGTTTACCTCTACCAGCTAACACATGTCTACTACTTGTGCCAATGGTCTAAATGCATTTTTTCCATAGGGAAGATGAGGCCTGAAAGGGCACTATTAGGTCCTTGTAATGGGGTGACACCACCTCACACGAGAACCTCCTTGGCTGGGTTTGTGTCTGCACTCTCTTCTAGGCTGTGCTCTGCCTGTCTACAGTGACCCCTGCTGGCAGTTTTCACCTGCTCAGGCAAGTTTTCTAGCGACTCAGCTCTCCCGCCAAGTCACATGCAGTCTGTATGTGAAACAAACCAAAACACCCCTTCCTGGGTAAAGATTCCAACAGGGGCTATCCTAGTACCCCACGGCTGGAACATCTCTTGTTGCAGCCCTCCCTGGGCTGAGTCCCTTAAACAGTCAGTCCTCAATTAGTCCAATAGGGTCTGTCACCAGAGCCTCCGTTACTAATGTCTATAATCCCTTCCTAGCTACCTTTCCATTTTCTTTTGGCCTTGGTATGGGGCTGTGCCCCCAGGGCTTCCTCCCAGGAGACTCTTGACCTCTGGTGGCTGGTCTCTGACCCCAACACTCCAGCTGAGTGCTGCCTCTGGAAATACCTGCCTCTGGAAATTTCCACTACATGCATCCGAAGAAGTAGGTATTCACCCATGAAAGCTCATGCTCCAATACGTCTGTTAGTCTGTAAGGTGCCACAGGACACCTTGCTGCTTTTATAGATCCAGACTAACACGGCTACCCCTTTGATACTTGACTCCAGCTGAGTCACTCTTCACATTGGTACCTTGCCAGGGGTGTATCAGAGTCCACTAATGCTGACTTTCTTTAGGGTCTTCGGCCTGTTTCTCTGGGCCTGTTAAACTCCTCTCTTTGGGTTTAGGCCATTCTGCATGTGGGGGGGGGATCCAGGCCCACCCACTTCTCCAGGTCCCAGCCTAGGGACCCTATGAATAGCAGCTGCCTGCTGTGTCCCTTTATCCAGTCATTATTCTGCCACAATTTCCTGGGCCATTTCCCACAGACACCAGCACTTCACCTTCTGCTTCACCCTTGTTGTATGGTTCTTCTATCTTCAGTCACAGCAGCCAGCCAGGAGTTCCTTCTCGCTCCCCTGGTCCCTGCCAGCAAATGCTCTGTCCATGGTCCTGCAGTTCCTTCAGCCCACTAGGAGTTCCGTCACCACTCCTTAGGCTCCAGGCCACAACTGAATGACTCTGGCCCTTCAGCTTCTTTTATGTGAGTCTGCTGGACCTTGACTGACTGCTTCTTGTAGCCTCTCCCTGATTGGCTGCTTCTCCTGGAGCCTCTGTATGCAGCTTGGAGAACTCACCTCCACTGCTCCTTTCTGGGACGGGGTGTGGTAGGACCACACGGCCTACAGCAGGGGGCATCAGGGCCTGTCACAGTCCTACATTTAAACACTTCCTTTAACGTACTCTGGTTACTAGCTGGATCACAGAAACCTGAATTAGTCAAAATTGTCAAAGCTAATTTTTGGTTCTCATCAATATCTTAACAGGGCTTGTTTCATCAGTGGTTTTATTTCTGTTTTGACACTTCCTGGTTCATCTGCACCATCCAGGTGATATGCTCATGCAGTGCTCTGGTGCCTGCTATATATGCACTCTCTTCAGTAAGGCCTTGTCTTTACTATGAAAAAAGGTGTGTTCTTATCTCAAGTTAGCTAACTAGTATGTAGACGCCAGACCCCTGGGGATCCCGGTGCCCCTCAGGGACCCTGTGCCCTCTGCCATTTGGCATCAAGAACCCTCGGCATAACAGGCATGCACTCATGGCAGCACTGCTGTGTGACACAAGAGGCTTACCCCTTGCAGCAACTATTACAGTTACAGCATTCAGCAGTTTCCTGAATGAGCAGAAAACGGCTCAGGCCCAGCCTCAGACAGCGATAACAGTTTTCATGTCAGGAACTGGTCTGGGCATTTTTGGTTGGGCCTATGAAAAAATGTTTGCTGCCCCACCCCAAATGTAACTGATTCATCTGTCGTGATCATGCTGTTGTGGGTAGGGCTGGACTAAGAATTTTTGGGTGGTGAGTGAACTGATTCTTTGGGATCCATGTCACACTTACCCAACTTATTTTATACAAAAAGCATGGCATTTGTGTGAGAGGTCTTCAAGCTCCTTTCAGCTTCCTGGTGCAAAAGCAAAGGCCTGCTGCTTGGTCCTTTCCTCCATAGCATTAATTTACATGATACACTGGTTTACATTTCCAGGGCTGTCACTGTCAGGAATGTTTTTATGAAAGCTGAGATTCTCTTCCCAAAATCTGGTGATGTTAAAAAAGGATTCCTAGGAGAGCCCCCACAGCTTGTCAGTGTTCCCATTTAGGTTTAGGCACCCTGACAACCTGTTTTCACCCTCCAGATCTATGCCTAGCAAGTTCTGTTTTTTCTCTTACCACACCTCTGGCCCTCCGCAAGTTCTGATTCTCCTGTCTCACTTCACCAGCTCCCCAGAAACATAGGAATGCTCAGGCCATTCTTCCTCTGTCATTGTAGTCTTCAGAGAATGCCTGTTGACAGAGCTTCCCCACTCCTAATAGCAAGATCTTAAGGACCTGCCAGTGGATACCCCAGGGAAGACAAGATAAGACTACTGAATAGTGTCATGCCATGACTTGGTACCAGGTGAAATGGCTGTCCTGCAGAATACCCTGCCATTGAATGAGAGACTAGGCTGGATGGAAGAACCCAGAAGTGGTCTCTGAAACCTCCAGCATGAACATATTCATGGTTGAGAATGTCCTTTTAATAATGATACAGAGCGGTTTCAGTAACTATTGTTATGCTGGAAGATATTAATGCCTGCCATCAACCAGGTTTTTGATCTATAGACAATCCCAGACTTCATTAAAGACAATGGGTGTGCTAACTACCCTTCTTTCAGGTTACTGGACAGACCAATTAAGCCCCTTTATGGAGTGAGATAGCTGGAAACAACTGAAGCTACTGCCCAAGGCAATCAGCCACATGGTGAAGTTAGGGTTGCCGGAATGCCCGGTGTAAAAGGGACCCTGGCGACTCCAGTCAACAGCGGGTGGCAGTGTAGGGACAGCCAGGGGGCTCCACACGCTGCCCCTGCCCCAAGCGCCAGCTCCGCAGCTCCCATATCTTTAAGTGCTGTGTCTTAATGAAAGTGGTGATCCTGAACTGAATCTTACAAGCTGGGGTGTACTCTTCCTTTGGGAACAGTGGATCTAAGAGCTCTGTGAGTGTTCAGTGGAACAAGGTCTGAACATTCCAGAGGCACATTGGTGTATGTCTATTGCTAACCTCTACAGGGAGAGTGAGGCCTGGAAGGCAGTGCTTGTGTTGTCAGAGGCTGATGGTTTCAGGGAGCTGATCCACACAGGCACAGACTTCCTCACATTAAGGGCAGGTGGTAGTGAGGTGCCTCACAACCCAGGGTACCCCTGGGAAGTATCACACCTACTCAACTCCTTTCTCTCCCTCAGACAGGGGGGAGAATTGAACCTGGGTCTCCCACATCCCAGGTGAGTGCTTTAGCCATTGTGATAAAAGATGTCATGTGGGCAGTCATAATAGCACCACATTCCTGCCTCCCTCCATTAGATTTTGAATGGGACGTGATCCTGTAGGCACCCTCTGAGCACACCCACCAGATCAGACCCTGCATGCAAGACAGGCACTCCTCCCACTATCTTCCCCGGATTGTGGATCGCTCTGGGGTTTAGGAGGCAATAGGCATCCAAATGCCTAGAGCGAGACAGCAGTGCACATACTCAGAGGCAGAAACTTAGGTGCCTATGGGAATTTGTACAATAAAAATTTAGACACAAAATGAGTTAGGGGGCAGCCAAATGGGAGTTTTGTGGATCTCAGTGGTGTCTAAAACTGGGACTTATGCACCTTTGTGGATCTGGGCCTTATTCCCACTTTTAGGGCTAAATCAGCAACACAGGAGCAGTGGTTGGTGCAGTTGAGAGGGAGGAAGCTAAACAACATGCCAGCCCCTGTTGGATTCTGGAGCTGGCTGGTAATTTAACTGACTCTGTTAAAAATGACACTTGTATATTTGGTAGCTGAATATTGTGTACTGGTATGAAGCAGATGCAGCCAGTGGTGAGCTGGAGCCAGTTCGCACCGGTTCGTGGGAACCGGTTGTTAAATTTAGAAGCCCTTTTAGAACTGGTTGTCCCACGCGGGACAACTGGTTCTAAAAGGGCTTTTAAATTTAACAACCGGTAAAGCTCCGGCAGCTCACCGCCCCGCCCCCAGCCCCAGCTCACCTCCGCCTCCTCCCCTGAACGCTCCACCCCTCTTCTCCCCCTCCCCTGCTTCCCATGAATCAGCTGTTCGTGCGGGAAGCCTGGGAGGGCTGAGAAGCAAGTGGCGGCTTCGTGCAGGTGAGCTGGGGAAGGGGGGGGGCGAGGAGGGTTCCAGGGAGGCGCTGTGTGGTGGCACGGCATGGCCCAGCGGCTCCGGCCCCGGTCCAGTGGCTCCGGCCCCGGCCGACAGGGCCGGCTCCAGGCACCAGCTTAACAAGCAGGTGCTTGGGGAGGCCAAGGGAGAGGGGCGGCACCTGCAGCAATTCGGGGGCAGCAGGTCCCTCACTCCCTCTAGGAGGGAAGGACCTGCCACTGAACTGCCGCCGCCGATCGTGGCTTTTTTTTCCCAATTGCCGCCGCCGGTCGCGATCACGGCTTTTTTTTTTTTTTTGCTTGGGGCGGCAGAAATGCTGGAGCCGCCCTGCTCCGGCCCAGCGGCTGCGGCCCCGGCCGAGTGGCACAGCTGTAGCACCACCAGCCACCTCCAGGCAGTGCGGTAAAGGAGCAGGGAGCAGGGAGGGGGTGTTGGATAGAGGGCAGGGGAGTTCGGGGTGGTGGTGTGGATAGGGGTCGGGGTGGTCAGAGGGCAGGGAATAGGGCGATTGAATGGGGGCAAGGGTCCCGGGGGGCAGTCAGGAAGGAGCAGGTGTTGGATGGGGTGGTGGGAGGCAGTTAGGGGCAGGGGGTCCAGGGGCAGTCAGGGGACAGAGAGAAGGGGTGGTTGGATGGGGCAGGGGTCCCGAGGGGCCATCAGGAATGAGAGGAGGGGTTGGATGGGGCGGCAGGGGGCAGTCAGGGGAGAGGGAAGGGGGGTGGATGGGGCAGGTGTCCTGGGGGGCCGGGGGCAGACCACGACCCCCTTGTAGGGTGAGGAGGAGGGAACCGGTTGTTAAGATTTTGGCAGCTCATCACTGGATGCAGCTAGACGCGACTTATTGACACCCAGCTGAATACAGGCATGTGGTGCATCACTAGAACCCTGAAGTTGACTCCAACATCATAGCTACCTGTTCTAACATCGCTCTCCCCCTCCAATAGGCCAAACTGCTGCGACCAGGGCTGTCCTTACCCATATGCAAAGTACGCAGCTGTGTAGGGCACCAAATTTCCTGGTGCCCTGCGCAGCTGCGTGCTGCTCCAGCCCCTGCTCCGGCTCTTCCCCAAGGCCCCGCCCCTGCCCCAGCCCCACCTCTTCCCACCCCACCCCAGCCCCCACTCCCCTGAGGACTCCAGAAGCAGTTGGGCCTGCACTCACCGGTAAGTAGAGCAACCCGGCCCCAGCCTGCTCCGCTCCCCTGGTTCCCAGCCATGCCGCTGGTGAGTGCTGGGGGGCGGTTCCCCCCTCCCCCCAAGCCTGGGAGCCAGGGGAGCAGAGCAAGCTGGAGCCAGGTCACTCCACTTCCCGCAGGAAGTGGCCAGCCTACCTCCGCCCCGCCCCCCACGGAGGCCTGGGCCAGCCCCCTTGTGGAGGCCTGGGGCGGGGCCCCACACAGGCCCTCCACAGACGCCTGGGGCCCCACATAGCCCCCCAAAATCTGAGTTAGGGGCCCAGGCTCCCCATACAATGACCTGCCAGGGTAAATCCATAAATACTCAGGAGTGGCTCTGATACTATAGTGATGGGCCTATGCAAGTACCTAGAAAAGATTCATTTTGAATTACTGTGTAGTGCTCCAAACAACCTGGCTTTGGAAAAAGTGCTATAGAGACAGCTACTGTTATTATGGCCAAGCAGAGATCCATCTGGTCAGTTTAGGAACCACACAAACCACACCGATATGTTGCAAAGGGAGCTTCTAAAGCTAAGAAATATGGAGATAGAAAACCACCCTTCCCCGCTGAAGAAAAAATTGAATGAAATAGAAGCCAGGCACTGTTTTGTATCTGGCCTGTTAACAGAAATCAATTTAAGATATAAAACAATCTCTCTGCACTTTATGGCTTGTCTTTATGGCTGAAACTGAATCATTTATGCAGTGTGCCTCATCTGAGTGCCTACTAAAATCACCACAACAATGAATCTAACATATTTTCTCCATCCTTGCCATGAAACAGCCTGGGGATTTTCCTTCTGTCCTTGTTTCTGGACAGTAAATGGGCCCAATTCCATCTGAAGCTTCATCGTTTCAGAGGCTGGTCAGTGATGAGAAGGGCAATAGAAGGAGTTCTCTATAGATCAGATAACTTTTCACTGGACAGGGTGCAAGACTGCATGCAGCTTTGGAGCCAGATCCAGCTATTTGCTTAGATAGGTCAGGGCATACCCTATTTTTCTAATTCTTACAGGTTTTGCACCACATTAGCATGGCAGAAGGGATATCACCCTTCACTTTCATGCCCCAGGCTGCAGGGAAGTTGGTATTCCTGCCCTGCCTGATGTGCTAGGTTGGAATTCAGCAGTACACCGCCCTGCCTTAATGAAAACCATTAGAGTGGCAGTTTGTATGACAGCTAGTTGTTGAACAGTCTCCTTGGTGATATCTTAATACTGGTTTGTGGCTTCCAAGGAACTATATTTTGGTGGCAGCTCAAGGCTGAAGCCACTACAAAGCCAGTGAGTAGGCTTGAATCACAGGAACTGTATCTACCAACATCTCTTCCTCTTCTTATACTCTACTGACTCTTTTTTCTTTGAAAAAACGAGGAGTCCGGTGGCACCTTAAAGACTAACAGATTTATTTGGGCATAAGCTTTTGTAGGTAAAAACCCACTTCTTCAGATGCATGGAGTGAAAATTACAGATATAAATATATATATTGGCACATGAAGAGAAGGGAGTTATCTTACAGGTGGAGAACCAATGTGGAAGGCTAATTCAGTCAGGGAGGATGTGGTCCATTCCCAATAATTGATGAGGTGGTGTCAATACCAAGAGAGGGAAAATTCCTTTTGTAGTGAGCCAGCCACTCGCAGTCCCCATTCAAGCCCAAATTGATAGTGTTAAGTTTGTAAATGAATTGTAGCTCTGCAGTTTCTCTTTGAAGTCTATTTTTGAAGTTTTTTTTGTTGAAGTATGGCTACTTTTAAATCTGTTATTGAATGTTGTCAGGGTTCCCTCCCCACTCTGAACTCTGGGGTACAGATGTGGGGACCTGCATGAAAACCCCCCTAAGCTTATTTCTACCAGCTTAGGTTTAAAACTTCCCCAAGGCACAAATTCCTTCCTTGCCCTTGGTATCACTGCCACCACCAAGTGATTTAAACAAACATTCAGGGAGGGCCACTTGGAGCCCTACCTCCCCCAAAATATCCCCCCAAACTCCCACATCCCCTTTCCTGGGGAGGCTTGAGAATAATATCCTAACCAATTGGTTACAAAGTGAGCACAGATCAAACCCCCTGGGTCTTTAGGACACTGAAAAACAATCAGGTTCTTAAAAGAAGTTTATTTTAAAAAAGCTAAAAGAATTACCTCTGTAAAATCAGGATGGAAGATAACTTTACAGGGTAACAAAAAGATTCAAAACACAGAGGATTTCCCCTCTAGGCAAAACTTTAAAGTTACAAAAACAGGGATAAACCTATTCACAAGCTAAAACAAAAGATAATCTAATGCATTTCCTTGCTATTACTTACTATTTCTGTAATATTAGATGCTTAGTTTAGATATGGCTTAGGGAGATGTATTTTCCCTGCCCTGGTTCTTTGCTGACCCAGAAAGAACAAAGGAACCCAAAACGAAAACCTTCCCCCACAGATTTGAGAGTATCTTCTCCCCTTATTGGTCCTTTTGGTCAGGTGCCAACCAGGTTATCTGAGCTTTTTAACCCTTTACAGGTAAAGGAAGGATTAACCCTTTACAGGGTAAAGAGGGATTTTATGCTACCCTTAGCTGTATGTTTATGACAAATGTCCAGGGAGATTGAAGTGTTCTCCTACTGGCTTTTGTATGTTACCATTCCTGATGTCTGATTTGTGTCCATTTATCGTTTGGGGTTTGGTCAATGTACATGGCAGAGGGGCATTGCTGGCACATGAGGGCATATATCACATTAGTAGATGTGCAGGTGAATGACCCCTGATGGTGTGGCTGGGTCCTATGAGAGTGTCACTAGAGTAGATATGGGGACAGAGAAGGCAACGGGGTTTGTTACAGAGATTGATTCGTGGGTTCTGTGGTGTGTAGTTGCTGGTGAGTATTTGCTTCAGGTTGGGGTGCTCTCTGTAAGTGAGGACTGGCCTGCCTCCCAAAGCCTGTGAGAGTGGAGGATCACCAGAGGGCCATGCCCCCTCCCCCACTTTTTTTTTTACTCTGCCCCCTCCCCCAGTCACTAGACTTAAATGGACAGTAAAAAAGTGGGGGAGGGGGCATGGCCCTCTGGCCCCCCATTCCAGCACCCCTGGCCTGCACCCCAAGCTCTGTGAGCCTGAGTCTTTGCTCAGGCCCCTAAACTGCACTGCTGGCTCTTTTACCAAACTGCTTCAGAGAACACAGATAATTAGCAAAGGCGGCAATCTGAAAATGGAATTAGTCACCAAAGTCATAAAGCAATGAATGTCTAGAGTCTTTGAACATCTCACGCTCCAATGATTACTTATCACCACAGGTGGGGTATGCCATCTGGTATGACAGAGTGGCAATTACTACACAAATGGCCCTGGATTGTTGTGAAAAGTAATGTTAGGTTATATTGGGTACTTGGTATCAGCTTCTTTTGAAAGTTGCCATAGGATCTTTAGGTTTTGTCTGGACAGACACCAGAGGCATGCAAAACCAGCCTTGGTTTAACAGCAAAGTCAAATGCAAAGGCAGTATTGAATAGGCAAGATGAGAATGGACAAGACTTATTGTAGTAAAGAAACCCATAGCAACTCTTTTCAAATGGCATGTGGCTATAATCTGTGGCTTAAAAAAAAATTGTGAGTGATCTTAGTGTAACTAAGAAGTTAAAATCTACTTAAACCAGACACTGCTATTGTATCATATTCCTGACCTGCACATCATATTACAATTGCAGTCCTGGGTGCCTCTGTAGTAGATGCAGCTAATTGTGACAGAGGGCCTGATTCCTCTCTCTCTCTCTCTCTCTCTCACACACACCCTACCTTGCTGGGTGAAAATTTTCAGCAAATAGAAATTTAACTGAAAAGTGCACTTTTCAGGGCTCAAACAATTTGAAAATTCATGTTAATTTTTTTTTAAAGTCAAAATATTTCATGCTGACTTTTTGTTGTGAAATGGGATTTTGTTTTCAAATTTGACCAGTTAAAACACACTCCCACACAACTGAATCAAAATGAAAAACTTGGAAAAAAAAATTCATTCCCAGTTGACCCTAAACTTTTTGGTCAAAATTTTTGTGTGAAAAAAATCTCACTCTCTAATGATGTAGCAATGTCAACAAAACTCCCAGTGTAGATGCAGCTATGTCAACAGAAGAGTGCTTTGTCCATATAGCTAACATTCAAAGAGGCAGTGTTTCTACTTCCTACACCAATAGAAAAACTCCTTCTGTTGGCATAGGCTGACTCTACATTAGGGAGGCCACTTGTCTGGTTTTGAACTGGACAATCCTCTTTTGGGGTTGTTTGCCCCTGTCTGGTACTGGGACAAAACTGGACATGGTTTTGCCCAGTATCAGATGGGTGTGTGTGTCATTTTTTAAGAGTGCATCATCCTGCCCCCACCAGTGTGGCCTGGAACGCAGTGGATTGGCATGCTCTTACCGATGGCACCTCCGGGTGGTGTGACCTCACACTCACCGTGCATGCAGGGTCAGTCTGGCAGGGGGCGGGGTCATGCCAGCAGGTGAGGCCTACTCCATTCCTGGAAGTACCAGAATGTTTGGTATTCCGAGAACATGTGAGTGGCCACCCTGGTCTACACCAGCATAGTTATGCCAACATAGGCTGCCGCTAAAGCAAGCTAGTTCACTTGAATAAGGCCAGTTTCTTTCTGAACGAGAGTATCCACAGGGAGGTTTAATGCCCTTTAACTAATGCATTTAAATTCGCGCCTTTCATTAATATGTCTCAACTCTCCAGGTAGACAAACCAGACTGTGTTACTAAGAACAGAGTGAAACCTCCTAATTTATTTTCACTTGTTACCTATGTCAAATTCAGTCTAAACCATTCATCCAGGAATCCAACAGTAAAAGTTTAGCCACCTAACCCTGATGTGTCAATTTGCTTTTAGAAGGAATATAACATTACTTATATATATATATATATATATATATATATATAATAAAGAGGTTGTTATTTAGGGTGGAGTCTTGTGTGAAGAGTTGAGTAGTGCTTCCTACCTGCTGTGTAATAGGCAATGATGATTTAGCCATTATTTCTTTGTGTAGCTACTATCACCAGTCATTATAACTTAGCATGACAATATGAATATGATGCAGTCTCCATTTGATTATTTCTCTCAATATAGTGCCATTGGTAGGGCTAATGCAGTCACTTCCACAATACCACCTCCACCCAGCCCTTTTCACAATCGTATGGATACAGCATTCTGCAAAAGCTGGCACATCCTATGCATGTCTCTCCTGTACAGATGCTGTTAGAATGTTAGAAACCATATGCTTAGCAATGTTGCAAGAGAACATTCAACATGAAGTGGGCAATTAATACCTCTGCAGTCATAGGACAAAGGAGGGTTATTGGGTTACAGAATGTTGTAGGGAGACGAAAACCATGTCAATGATTTTTAGTATCTAGCAAAGTTATGAATTTAAGCTCACAGGCTTGTTTTTGGAAAGTGTTGTGCAGGTTTCCTTTGAGGATGAGCATTGAGAGGTCAGATATGGAGTAATCATTCTGTGAGGAGTGATTGCCAACGGGTGATATGGTATTTTTGTCTTTTATCATTTTTCTGTGTGAGTTCGTTTAAGAGCATAGTAATTGTGTCATTTCCCCACAAGTTGTTGCTGGGGCATTTGGTGCACTGGATGAGGTACACCACAGGTTGTGATAGGCATGTGTAGGATCCATGGATCTTGAAAGGTGTGTTGTAGGGGATGTTAATCATCTAGCAGTGGAGATATGTCTGCAGATTTTGAATCTGTTGCTTTGGCAGGGTCGGGTGCTGCTTTGAATTGGTGTGTCATGGTCTGTGGGGAGCTTGCTTCTGATGATAAGGGTGGTGAGGTTTGGGGAAAGGGAGGCTGTTTGAAGGCCAGAAGAGGGGATTTCGTGATGTGATCCCCCTGGAGTATGGGCTATAATTGTTTGATGATAACTCTGCATGGGTTCCAGTGTGGGAAGTAGGTGACAACTAGGGTTGTGTGGTTGGAGGGACCCCCTCCATTTTTTACATTATGAGGTTTGACAGTCTCTCAGTCCATGGTGGTATTGCTGTACACGTTGATTTTTGTTGTTGGTTGTGTTAGGTCTTGGGAGAGAGATAACAAGAATTCCACATACCTCTGTAAAATGCCACATTATGCAACCAGACAAAATACCAAATATCTAAACATTTATTTAAAAACTATGTCATTAAGAAATGCCACTCGTACCACAGAATAACAACAAGGTCAGAAATCCAGGTACTTACTAGTCTGGCTTTGATTATCAGACAAAATTATCCATACTTAGAGGGCAAGGGTGTCTGTTCCTGCAACAATCCCTTTAAATTGAAACTGACTAGCATCTCCATTATTATGCATTCTAGGGCCCAAAGCTAGCAATACTTAGCACTTACTATACATCTGCCTTAGCAAAGTGCTGTACAAATATAAATCATTCTGAAGTCTTTTCTTGAGTTTGTCATATTATTTAGTAGAGCTGGTTGGAAGTTTTCTGAGGGAATTTTTTTTTCAAATAGGCAAATGCAGATTGGTCAAAAGCTAAATATTTTGTGGAATTGTGTAGATTTTGCCAAAGTTTTGTCTTAAAAAATGGAAAAGAATGTTTTGATTTGCCATTTTGAAATGTTTTAGTTTAAATTGTTTAAATTGTATGATATAAAAGTTGAAGTTGGAATAAAAAGTTTACATTTTATTGAAACAAAGTGTTTCTATTTACCAGAAATGACTTTTTTCCAATTATATTGTTTTTGTTCCATTTTGACAGAAAATATTTGGAAATTGCTGAATTTCCACTGGAAAAAAAGATCTGATTCCTACCCAGCTCTGCTATTTAGCTTTCATGTTTTACAAGCTGTTGTGCAAATAATAAATTGAAAGTTAAGGAGGATTTCTGTTTGAGGGAAAACGTGGAGAGAGAAATGGGGCATTGGGTAGAAAAATTTGGTGGAGCAAGGCTGAAGGGGGAAAATGGGACAATAGAAAGAATGATGGAGGGAAAAGAAATGGAGAGATTGGAACACACAAGGGAAAATAGGTGCATATGTGGAATGAAGGTGGATTAACCCTGAGGGAACAAAGACACTGGAGAAAAAAAAAACACACCAAAAAACCCCACATCACCAATATTAGAACTGAGCAGACAATCAGCAGAAATTAACTTATTCAATATTACTGTTTTTCTGTTTGCAAATTGTCTGTGAATGGATGGCAAATTTCCCAACTTATTCAATATTCTAATTTGCAGATTTCTTTATTGAATGAATCTTCATCTGCAGATCATTCAAACTGTAAAGATTAGTTCTGTAACTAGTATAGTTTATGTAACATTACAACTATACTATGTCACGAATGTAATGTATTTAACTAAATACATGGTGTGAATTTCACTTTGCACATCTCACTGTAACATTCATAATTCATGCTGTGAGAGCTCCGTGAGTCACCCAAGAAGGAAACACAATCAATAGTATTTATGTTGCTATATTAAGCTTTATAGCAAGCTTAAATTGTGATTTTTTTCTATCAAACATATTATTCAAAACTCGCTTTCGATAAATATTCAAGCATTTGAATGATTTCATGTTAGGTAAGTTCTCTGCACTGATTTTGCTATGTAATTTCTTAGCATGGACCCATCCCTCTCAGCCTTGTGGATTCCCATTGACTACAGTAGCGCTCTGTACTAATGGACCCCATTGCAGGATCAGATCAGCAATGGAATGCTCATGTAAAACAAACATGAATGTATTCAAATCAAGATTTGATTGCAGAGCATTTCCCCAGCTCTAATCACCATACACACAGTGGTTCAAAATCCATCTTAGTATAACTCCCTTGAAGTCATCAAATTTGGCCCACAAGTTCATTCAAATTCTTATTTTATAAATCATTTGCTTTCTTGAATGGTATGAAATTAGGGTTTAATAGTAGTTTGGCTGTTCCCATATAGTAAAAGACATATCAAACATTTTCCTAGTCTTTGACCAGAGAAGGGTTAACACAGTGAATCAGCTTAGATGATAACCCAGGTTCAATAGAGCACTCAGCCTGAGTTAGTGGCCAAACTCTTCCCTTTTCTGGGATTAGACTGTTTTGGTAATTCAGAAAGAATAGCACAGCATAAACCTCAGCCTAAACTTCCTTCCTATTCCCAAGCTTGTCTGTTCTTATGGTTAGCTTTCAAAGTTCCCATTGTCTTTTTTGGCCAAAAGACACTCTTGTTCCTTTGAAATATTGTCTGGAGCTAAATGAACCCACCTGCCAGCATGACTCAGCAATAATCACCCTGAAGCCCATTGTAGGAATTTGGCACCTGAGAGAGAGACTCAGTAGAAGAGCCCTCCAATTCTATACAGGGTGTTAAACAGCCACTCTTGTGTGCACACTTTCCTTGGACCCAATTCTCTATTAATGTTCACCCTCATTTTCAATTCAGGACGTGAATGGATACAGCAATCTTCCCAAACCTCTTGTACAGTTGGTCCTCTGCAGTAAAGAGGTTGCAGCGACCAGTGAAATGGTTCGCATTGTAGAGCTGAGATGCATCACTGGCAGAGATGTGCAGAGTAGTTTGTAGTGTTAAGCGGTAACATGTCAAGCTGTTAATCCTTTACTTCCCTCAGCCTGAAACTCATCAACTATTAATAAAAGGGGATGAATATCCAGAGGAGAACCCACAGGACAGGCTAAAGAGGAAGAAATCTTGTACGATTTTCCTTATGGAAGTTTTTCCTGAATTGTACCCTTTTGTCAATGTACAGAGCAAGTCACGAGGCCAACCTTCAAATCCCCTATATCAACCATGATCTGTATGCATCCTGGAGGAATAATAGAGGCCTGGGTCATCCACATGGAGGCCTCATGCCTCCACACTGATTCTGTGTCCTTGGCACCCCTTCCAATTCCTGGCAGTACGGGTCCAATGCAACTGTCCTCCCAGAGTTGCCTGGGATTCCCAATTCAGGAGGGTGGCATGGGAGGCTCATACAGCTTGTATTAAATTTCTTTTTTGAGAATCTGCACAAAGCCAGTGAGGAACCATGTCCACTTGTGTCTCACTTTGCCCAGTTCACCCACTTTTGCCCCTTCGCCACTCTCAGATCCCTGGACTCTGTGAAGTCTGGGTCAAAGGAAGATAATTGATCCCCTGCTTTTCACCTGGGCAGGATGTGACCTCAGGGTATGCCTCCTCTCCTCACATAGAAAATGGAAACCCAATAATCATATACATATTTAAAAGGCAATAATCTAAGGTCTCTTTGACCCTGCCCTATTTGGCTTTCTGTGATTACCATCCATCATGTGAACGAGGAAATGTGTATTTTAAAAAGATAAAGAGGATTTATGCTGTTAGTTAACAAGTAACTTAATAAATGTTTCAGCAAGTAAAGTGTTTTAACAAGCATTCCCTAGTTTCATGTACTATTCATTTATGATAATGTGATGTAAACAAATACGTATTGTTTGGAGAAAAAAATAAGTTTTTTACACCAAACCAAAACATCTCTGTCAGCCCGAGTCATTACACTCTTCTTTGCTACACCCCTGGTTGCAAGACTGGTGAAACCTCTAAGTGACCTGGCATTTATAGCTTATCAGCAATGGAGGCATGATGAAAAACCCAGGCTTTTGTGGTCATTAAAGATCCTGTGACATTTTTTGCAAGAATTGTGATGTTAACTCCAATGTCCTGGCCAAATTCCAATGCAGTAATAAGATTCTGCTTTCCAAACTAATCCCTGTATTTTCAGCAGAATGTGGGGTGAAATACTAGCCCTACTGAAATCACTAGTACTTTTGCCTTTGTCTTCAGAGGTGCTAGGATTTCACCCATCCTATCCTAAAGCTGTAGTTTTGCTGTGCACTATTAAACAGTTGTATTACAACCCAGATATAGCTGTGTATCATTGGTGGGTGAAGCAATTCCAATACAATGTAATTACTGTACCTACCTTCCTGGGGCAATGTGAGACTTAGGATAGGATTTTCAAAACCACTCAGAAACAGATTCTCAGTTGGTGTAAATTGTCATTGTCTCTTTGACTTCAATAGGCCCATGACTGTTCGCATCAGCTGAGAATCTGCCCCCAAGTGCTGGAATGGGAGTTAAGCCAATGCCGAGTAGGGTTACCATTCGTCCGGATTTACCCGGACATGTCCTCCTTTTTGTGTTAAAAATAGCGTCCGGGGGGGAATTTGTAAATCACTAAAAATGTCCGGGATTTCCCCCCCATGCAGAGCGAGGCGCGGCTGGGAGGGCTGCAGGAAATTCAGCCGCTCGCATGGGGCTCTGCATGGGGGGGAAATCCCGGACATTTTTAGTGATTTACAAATTCCCCCCCGGACGCTATTTTTAACACAAAAAGGAGGACATGTCCGGGTAAATCCGGACGAATGGTAACCCTACTCGGCATTGGCTTAACTCCCATTCCA
>NC_048300.1:173382581-173405980 GCF_013100865.1 Trachemys scripta elegans
GGGGGCGGGGGTGGGGGGGGGGGGGGGGGGGGGGGGGGGGGGGGGGGGGGGGGGGGGGGGGGGGGGGGGGGGGGGGGTGGGGGGGGGGGGGGGGGGTGGGTGCGGGGGGGGGGGGGGGGGGAGAGGGATCGGAGCAGTCAGGGGACAGGGAGCAGAGGGGTTTAGATGGGTCGGGAGTTCTGGGGGGGGGCTTTCAGGGGGTGGGGAGTGGTTGGATGGGGCGTGGGAGTCCCAGGGGTCTGTCTGGGGGTGGGGGTGTGGATAAGGGTTGGGGCAATCAGGGTACAGGTAGGGGGTAGGGTCCTAGGGGGCCAGTTACAATGGGGGGAGGGTCTCAGGAGGGGGCAGTCAGGGGACAAGAGGCAGGGAGGCTTAGGTAGGGGGTGGAGTCCTGGGGGGCAGTTAGGGGCAGGGGTCCCAGGAGGGGGCAGTCAGGGGACAAGGAACGGGGGGAGGGTTGAGGGTTCTGAGGGGGGCGGGAAGTGGGAGGGGCAGGGGCGGGGCTAGGGCGGGGCTCCTCCCGTCCTCTTTTTTGCTTGCTGAAATATGGTAACCCTAATGCCGAGTGATTTTGAAAATTCCACCCTTAATGTTTGTGAAACTCTTTGAGATTTACAGATGAGAAGTGCTACAAATTTACATTTTGGTAAAACTATTCCCACTGTACAAAAAATGTAAATTTACATGTACATTGCACTGGAAATGTTACTATCTCACTCAGTGATTAAAAATGAGAGCTATTGGAGAAGATCTCATGAAATAGATCTCACATAAATGGGCAGTGTAGGTTAACCTTTGGCCTCCGAGTGAAGGAGAAGATAAAAACAAGAAAGCAAAGAGAATTTGTAAGTGTGAAAAGTATTGCTTTGATATATGAAAAATGAGAACTAAAAAGGTATCACTTTCTACATTTATTCCCCAACTGTAGATTAATGTTAGGTTGGCAATTTCACAGGAAGGTGACAGTGCTATTCTGTAATAGGGTTCATGTCAAGAATTTTGTTGGAAGTTACTAAGTAGAAAGTGGAGAATTATAAATACTATTACCATAGTGCTGTACTGCCCTAATTATGGACAAGGCTCCCCATTGTGCTTGCTGCTGTACAAACCAAAACAAATGTAAAGAGATACAAATTTCTGCTCTTTACTGTCCCCCTCATTCCCATCTCTACCAAAACAAGACACTCCATTGATCCCCCTGGGGGGAGAGGGAGAGAACAAATATGTGACAATGTTAGTCATATTTGTGACACTACACCCCATATTCTTCAGAGTGGTATTATGCCATAATCATATCATAATTATTATGAATTTTATGCAAGACAGGTTATGTAAGGTGTCATTGAAAAGGATATGATTTGCTGAATATATCATTTTTGTATCTGAAGTTATAAATACTGACTATATATCTGTACTTCAAAAGTAGTTACACCTGGGTAGCGCCCACTAGACAAGATGCTTTCAGTCTAGATAGTGGGTGGGGAAGGGGCTATTCAGGGTAATGGGCCATTAGGAAAAACAATAGACCTTTGGAGAAGCTTATCTCCCATCTGGTAAACCTTCCTGAGAAAGCTACAGATAGTATGTAAGTAATAGCTGCTATGACTCTACAAGGACGTGACCAGGCCACATGATTCTGGACTCCATCTTGGGATGACAGTATTTTTCCACAAACGGTCTGGGAACCAAGTTTTGAAACAAAGGGTTCCCATCATATGTTAAAGCTATACAAGGCAGGGAGTGACAACATCTATGGTTCTTCTTAAGTCCCAGACTGCGAAGAGCTACAAAAGGATCTCTCAAAACTAGGTGACTGGGCAACAAAATGGCAGATCAAATTTAATGTTGATAAATGCAAAGTAATGCACATTGGAAAACATAATCCCAACTATACATATAAAATGATGGAATCTAAATTAGCTGTTACCACTCAAGAAAGAGATCTTGGAGTCACTGTGGATAGTTCTCTGAAAACATCCACTCAATGTGCAGTTTCAGTCAAAAAAGCAAACAGAATGTTCGGCATCATTAAGAAAGGGATAGATAATAAGACAGAAAATATCATATTGCCTCTATATAAATCCATGGTACGCCCACATTTTGAATACTGCGTGCAGATATGGTCGCCCCATCTCACAAAAATATATTAGAACTGGAAAAGGTTCAGAAAAGGGCAACAAAAATGATTAGGGGTATTGAACGGCTTCCATATGAGGAGAGATTAATAAGACTGGGACTTTTCAGCTTGGAAAAGAGATGACTAAGGGGAGATATGTTTGAGGTCTATAAAATCATGACTGGTGTGGAGAAAGTAAATAAGGAAGTGTTATTTATTCCTTCTCATAACACAAGAACTAGGGGCTACCAAATGAAATTAATAGGCAGCAAGTTTAAAACAAACAAAAGGAAGTATTTCTTCACACAATGCACGGTCAACCTGTAGAAGTCTTTGCCAGAGATGTTATGAAGGCCAAGACTATAACAGGGTTCAAAAAAGAACTAGATTAATTCATGGAGGATAGGTCCAGCAATGGCTACTAGCCAAGATGGGCAGGGATGGTGTCCCTAGCTTCTGTTTGCCAGAAGCTAGGAATGAGCGACAGGGAATGGATCACTTGATGATTACCTGTTCTGTTCATTCCCCCTGGGGCACGTGGCATTGGCCACTGTTGGACAGGATACTGGGCTAGATGGACCTTTGGTCTGACCCAGAATGGCCGTTCTTATGTTCTTCACTCCCCACACAATAGGAACACCTGGGGAACAAAGACTGAACTGGGGGAAGTGCTGGACCCCGGCTAAAGGGATTTCTAGCCTGTGTATGAAACACCTGGGGATTCCAAGCTGTAAAGCAAGTGCAGCTTGCCCCTTAAGAATCTGCAGCCTGCTTGTATCATTTCTCAGGGTGAGAATCTGCTAATTCCTATCCAATCTATTTAGTATATTAAGTTTAGTTTGCGTTTTTTGTTTATTTGCTAGGTAATCTGCTTTGATCTGTTTGCCATCACTTAAAATCTATCTTTTGTAGTTAATAAAATGTATTTAATGTTTTAATCCAAACCAATGAGCTTTGACTGGAGTGGTTGGGGAAAATCTCTGCTTGGTCACCACAAGTGTGCATTGTTTTCTTCACATTGAGGTAGAAACAGAGCGGGTATTAAACCCATATACTGGCCAGATTTGACCAGGACAGGAAGGTACTGCTCTTGGGTCCTAGGTTGGGAAGCTGGTGGTTAAAGAGCCTGCGTATAACTGCAGCTGGGTGTGTCCCTAACTGTGTGAATGCTGGTGAAAGTGCAGGCTGGAGGGCTTTGCAGCTTGTCACAGCAGCTCAGTGTGAGAGGGAGCCCAGGCTGGTAGGTCAGAGGGCTCAGTGGTATCCCAGTTCCAGGTGGCACCCCCGGGAGGGAACCCATCACAGTGTTGTTTAATGCACTACTGGAAGGTCTGAGTATCAACAATGAAGAGTGTGGTATAGGATCCTACAGAGAAGAGAGTAGGGTGAAATCCTGGCTCTATGAAGTCAATAGCAAAACTCCCATTAGCTCCAATAGGGCAAGATTTCTTCCCAAAAATGTAAAGCATTTTCAAATGGTTACTTTTGTCTCTTTTCTCAATACACTAGACAATAAGACTTTAAAAGCATTAATGAATTTAGCAAATCACACCTATGATGCAGGTTAGTTTTATCAACTCTGTTTTATACACGATGAAACTAAAGCATAGAGTTGCCCAAGATTATACATGATGGGATCTAGAACCAGGAATAGAACACAGATTTCCCAACTCCCATGCTTGTTCTTTAGCCTCAAGGTCATCTTTTCCTGATTCTTTGTTGTGGACTGCTACAAACTCTAAATCGTACTGAGCCTCTTCCATGTTTGAGTATGACTGGCAAAAAAACTTCCTCTTTCCAAACACAAGTGTCAGCAAGTTCTGTGCCAGCCAGAGTGTTCTGCAGCAATTCCAACATGGTTGGCAGAATGCAACGTACTGTGCTATATTTGCAATGACCTTCCCACTAGAACAGGGGTTTCAACCTCAATTTACCTTAGGGCCAGTGCCAGTCCTCAAATCCTCCCAACGGGCCAATAATGTCACTGAAGATGGTGTTCAGAAAAGAAAACGTTTATATTGTATTTTTTATTTAGAATTCCTTAGAAATAATAAAACTGTCATACAACTTTATACAATTCTTCGCCTGCCAGAGAGTTTTTAGTGTTTGTCAGACACCTGGCAACGCTTCAGTTCTGTCAGTTTGTTGATGTTTGGCCTCAGTGACTGAGCAGTTGAAACCTTCAGGATTGCAGCAAGGTGTGCATCAGATAGTTGTGTTTGGTATTTTGACTTGTTTATATTCTTTGTGGAAAAAAGTGACGCTGCCTTCATGGTTCACTCTGCCTGGCAACTAATGATGCTGCCTCCATGGCTGCCTCTGCCTGGCAACTAGTGATGGTGTCTCTGTCCCTCTCCCCCAGCCAATGGGAGCTGTGGGGGGCGGCGCCTGCAGCAGACATTGCGAGCAGCCTGGCTGCATGCGTCTCTCCTCCACGGGCCGCAATGGGGAGGTTCTCGGGCTGCAGGTGGCCCACGGGCCAGGACTTTGAAACCCCTGCACTAGAGAAAATAGTGGTAGGGCTGTGCTAACAGGAATGTGCCCATAGCACTAGCTCTGCAAACCAATGTGATGGTGACAGCAGCAGTTATATTTAAAATGAGTTGATGCACCTTTTCTGCTACACATTTTAAAAAACAATTCAATTCACATAAAAGGGATAACTGTCCATCTGCCATTTAAATGTACATGCTTTCCCCCCATTTTCATCTTACTTTTTTTTGAAATCTGCTTTTTTTGTTTTGGCACAATCAAACCTTAAAAAAAATTAGGAATATTATTAAAAAAAAAAATGGATCTAACCAAGTACATTAGAAGCAGAGGTAGCTCAGGGAATCAGTGTCTATCTCCTACTGGCATTTATACGAAGGTTCAGCAGTTCAGGTTCAAGGGTTGACCAGGGATAGGATTTGGGTTTGTATTTAAAGGCCCCAAAATCATAGGATTTTGGGGACCCAAAACAACTGGAGACATGAGATCAGATGTTCCTGTGAGAGAGTTTCACCATTTGGTGCCAACATTTTCTGAGAATACCTGTTCTCCTGAGATTTCAACTATGGTGGGCTGCATTCAGATAGGATCTGGGGAAAGTAACATCTTCTTGGCAGTCAGATCCAACATGTAACCTAAAACCACGGATCTGAGGTCAGAAATGGGCAATCAAATCTATCTCTTGCACCTCAGAATTTCAAAGGGCTCATATTTGAGATTCCAGTTCAGGCCCATCCCCGAATATGAGAGTTAGTTTTGATTTAAGTGAGAGGTGTAAGTTCTGTGAACAAACTTTGCTGTCACTTAACCACTTTTGTACACTAAAGTTCAGTGTTCTGCTTAGAAAATGTAACCTCATAACGAAGTACACGCAATACCATTCCTTTTTGTCTGACAGACGTACCTATGGTTGGATGACCCAGCCCTAAAAACTACTAAATCACTATGTTTAACTCAGCTGTGGTGGAGCAGTAGCTGTTGCATGCTTGAGTTTTTCTGGATAGTATCAAAGCTCAGTTTTTGCCTCTGGCCCAGTATGGGTTCCTCCCAGACCTGACGTCTCAGAATGAGAGAAGTTCAAGCATACTCCTCACATCATTCCCAAAGCACCCTCCCAGTCATCCTATGAAACAATCACTGCAAAGGAGCTGTCTGGCCAACAAGGGGGCCTCTAACTTTGATCAAAACCAAGACATTTCTTTTCTGTAATCGGCCCTGGATATGTTGAAAATTCCAGAAACATGCAAGGAGTGTTCAAGTGTTTGTGGGTGAGAGATTAGGGTGAACATGACTGAAGAGGAATATTTATGCTGCAATATGGGCTCATTCCCTGTCTGTGCAAGAGACAGAGTTTTCTCACAGACTGGTCCAGCACTGTGCAGTCATCTTCCACAGGTTTTAAGAACCATCTCCAACCTCAGCACTTTCTGTTCCATGTGCAAGCTGCTTTCACTAATTACACACCACAGCAGACAAATACAAATTTGAAAAATTCACAGGCAAATTTTCTCTCTGGGAAAGGAAGAGAGAAAGAAAATAAGCCCCACCTGTGACAGATGTTAGTCACATTGCTTACTACACTATTGGGAGGTGCTCAGATAACAAATGGGTGTGGTATAAGAATTCAAAGGGTGTGTTCTCATTTATTTCAATGGCAGCAGGATCAGGCCCTTCTTATTACTTTGACAACTGATAATAGTAAAGAAAGTTTTCTTAACATGCTATTTTAGGAGCCATCTGCACATTGATTCAAAAGAACATTTCTCACACCTTTCTCCCTAAAATTATTTTAATTCCCCCTTTCCCTCAGGGGACTTTTTACATTTAAATAGAACAAAAGCTTCTAAGTGCTTCCTTAATGCTTTTAATCCTCTCATTGCCCATATATGTTCAGCATACAGAGATGGCACAGGTTATCTGAATCATTCTCATGTGATGATGTAATGAAACGTATGGGTTTCCTACACACGGCAGTGCCTTCAGCTGCTATATCCCCAGAAGTGGTGATTCACAAGCATTACAACTGGTCATATGGGATCTCATGGGCAGCTATTGTTCCAGATCTCACAGTGATAACAGATTTCAGAGTAGCAGCCGTGTTAGTCTGTATCTGCAAAAAGAACAGGAGTACTTGTGGCACCTTAGAGACTAACGAATTTATTAGAGCATAAGCTTTCGTGGGCTACTGCCCACTTCTTCGGATGCATAACAGACTTTGCTCCTGCCAAAAGGCGATTAAACTCTCCTACACTCTAGAAAACAGAGTCATGGCCCTGAAGGGTGCGTACAATATATGACTGAAAAGCATATACTATTAATTTTGTAGATTGCAGCCATCCAACTTCAGCCCAGGTCAGTTTCTAGTAGTCAGGTGTTCACACTTAAAAAACAGGGTTACAACAGGCAGCCCTCAGGGAGGCCATCAGCTGAATGGATATGGAGCCCAAGCTAACCTCTTACCCCTAGAGGTGGTAGCTGTAGTATTTGAGCATTTAGGTATGTGAGGGGCACAGAGAGCCGCACTCAGATTCTCAAAGAAATCAACTGCAACTGAACTTATTTGTATAGGAGGTAAGCACCAGGACTTAAGCCCTTATAAGCTAGACCTTCCCTTCCATTGCAGAGTAACACTGGGTGAAGAGACTAGACACTCAACAAGTTACAGGAACAGTTTGTGTTTTGTAGGTAGAGAAGTTAGGAAACTCAAATCAATAGGGTGCCACTGAAGCCCTGCATATTACTAGACACTCTTCAAAAATTTTCCATCACTGCTAAGTTCAGATCACTGGGTGTTAGCAACGTTGAGAGCCCTAGTTCAACTGGGCTGCCAGCTGTGGGGCTGCCAGACACTGCTTTTAAGCAGCATGTTGATTTGACCTATCCTTGCATGGGTGCCAATTCCTGTAGACATATACATTTCCAGGTGCAAGATGGAGCCAAGGGAGATTGTGGTTTTTAAAGACTGTGTCTCTTTGAATTGAAATGGGGTAGGGCTGTGGGATTGGTCTTCAGGATAAACATTTGCCTTCCCCCCTATTTTCAGAAATCACACTTAGTTCGCGTATGCAAGATTCAATCAGAAAACTAGAGAACATGGAGAAACATTTTCTGCCTTCTAAACCTGTGATTTAAATGAAGAAAGTTACTGAAAAGGATTTAAAATTCTATCTTCAGCTTTATAATAAAACTCCCCCATTCAATCAGGAGCAGTGATACTGCAGTCTGAAGTCTTCACATTTCTTATGCATGCTGTGACATTTCTCCTCAATTTAATGGCATTAATCCTACACTGGAATTGCCTTAACTTGCCACTGTGATGCTATTCTGCCCAGACTTTTGCTACAGTTGAACATTAATATCTTGTGGTGCACAATGCTTGCAACAGCAGTATTGTTTTTGCTAAGTGCTTTTTAAAAAAGAGAATTCTATGAATTGATACTCTGCTGTTTCATTTTAATCTGTTGCTTTCTCTGGTGGCATGGCATATGCATTTAGGAAAGTGGGTGGGAACTGTGGGCATACTTCAGTACATGCTCCCCTCTATTATATAAATTAAACTGCTATAATGTATATTACTTAGGACTGTGTCTGAACAAGTTGGCATGAATCATACATTTTCAGACTTCAACTGCCCCACTTATCTTTTATTAATCATTTTTCCATCCCTGTCTACTGCGGGAAAGCTTTCCCTCTTCCTAAACTCCAGGGAAAAGGATGTCAAAGGCAGGCCACATTCTGATCTTAGTTATACCAGTGTAAATATGGATTTAGTAGAATTACTCCAAGTGTACTTAGAATTTGAAGGCAAGTGAAGGAAGCTTGTGCTTGCCTCTTGGTTGTCTGATAGTGCTAACATTTCATTTCACATTAACATCCCAATAAGGTGCTATTTTGCTATCATTTTAGCCCACAGAACTACAGATTCCACAACATGGAGCATTGATTATGTCTGCATTGTGGAGACTTATATCTGCCAAACTATCCCAGCATAGCCCAGTAGCACAGACATAGCCTACACTGACTGAGGGAGTTTTTCTGTCAGCATAGGAACACCATCTCCCCAAATAACATTGGCTATGTCAAAGGAAGTACTCTTCCGTGGGCATAGCTTTGTCTACACCAGGGCTGTCAGCACTGCACAGCTATGTGGGACGAGGGGGTGGCTGTTCACACCCCTGACTGAGGTAGCTATGGTGATAGAACTTTCAAGTTTAGACCAAGCCTCAGACAGCAAATGCCATTTTTCACAGCTACAATGGCTAGAAAGCTTGTTTTTCTTAGGCCTACTCTACACTTAAGATTTAGATGGACTTAGCCACGTTGCTCAGGGCAGTGAAAAATCCATACCCTGACTGCTGTAGTTAACATGGCCTAATCCCTGGCATAGATTCAGCTAGGCCAACACAAGAATTCATCTGTTGACCAAGCTACTCTAACTCAGGGAAGTGATTACCTCCATTGACAGAAAAGCCCTTTCCATTGCTGTAGGAAATGTCTATGCTGTAGTGGGGCATAGCTGCAGCTGCCTGTAGCATAGACACAGCTTAGCGAAAAGTTCAGATACTGCAAGATACAGGCAATTCTGCACCTAAAACCTGATTCGGATGTTCAGAAATGGCCTCCACATTTGTGGCCACAACTTTGTGCAAGACTATTTAGATTGTAAACTATATTCTTATACTGCACCTAACACAATGAAATCCCCATCTTGGTTAGTGCCTCTAGACACTACTTCTATAATAATAATAATAATAGCTTTGCAGTTCTAACCAACTGATCTGCAGTTACATTCAAGTAGCTATATGCGTAAGTGCCATTACTTGAACCATTGGTTAGTAGGAGGCACAAACCTGCAGATCAAGTCGACATCCTTATTAAAAAAAAATCAGTCCCTAAATCTGTAGGATTTTCCTCTCACCAAAGGCCACTCCAAGGGAATGAAAAAGTCATTATTTGAGCAAAATTGCCATTGACTTCAATGAGAACTGTGATTAGGAGCCACAAATACTGACAAACATTTCTGAGCTTTTGCTGGAAACAAATACAGGAGCGGATGAAGAAAGGCCAAAGTCTGTTCATTTACACTGGTGAAAATCTGGAGTAACTCCATAGACTTCACTGGAGTTATTGTAGCCTTTCACCGGTGAATTGAAAGCAGACTTTGGCTCTCATTGTTTGAATCTTTCAACTGCAGATTATTTTGGCTCTAGCTTATCTATAGTAAAATAGGGTGCATTAGGAGAACATGTGCAAAAGCTAGTTGGAGCTGACACCTTTTATCAGGTTACTTTTAAACCCACTGTTACAGCACAGGCAATATTTCATGAGGCAGAGTGTATCAGATGTGTGCCTGCTTACATACAGCTGCACTGCCCTAGTCATCATGACATCCGCCGGTTAAGTTCTCATTTCTAGAGTTTGGCTGACAGCCAGTAAATCACTCAGTAGAATTTTCTGCCCTTCAGCGTTAGTACATGTCTTAGTACTGTGTAGCTGGTTCCTCTAAAAACAGTGCACTTCAGTATCAAAAGACCACACTGGTTTGAGACCGGAAGCTTGCTTTCCTGTAGATTAGTTTAGTGATTCATTCATTCTTTCTTTCTTTTATTCCTCCAACAGCTGCTGTGTCAAGTGACAATATGGAGCTGCATGGACATCCTACTACCATGCCATGCTTTACACCAAACTATGAACTGCAGCAGAGCAATATATTTAAGAGTCACACTGGCAAAATCATTTATGGAATGAAGGGGCCAATTGTGGTAGACAGCAAATATAGAGCATGATCTTGCAGGACATTCACCCCTGCAAGGTGCTGAGTGCATTCAGCCCACACTAACTTCAGTGGGAGCTGAGGAAGCTCAGGACCTTTAAAAAATGCTGAAGGAATTGCAGGTTTAGGCCCAGCCTGTTTTTCCTCTATTCAGCGTACAGGCTGCATTAAATGAATGACAGATGGGGTGCTACTTCCTTTGGTTTCATAAGGCAGGAACGAGCACCAGTTTGGGGGGCTTTATCATGCAAATAAGGTTCTTGCTCAAACATATGTGGTCATTTTCTTGGATTGAAATGCATGGGACTGGAATCTTTTTGCAGTTTTTCTTGTTTGTTTAGAAAACCAGCCAGTGCTATTTATATTCACTTCTTAACATAAGCTTCTAGCTCAAAACTGCTAGATTTTATGCACCATCCAAAGAATATACTAATTGCACTAAGTCCTCTTTGAAAGATCTAGCTGAGAGAACATTTAAAAGGGCAAGGAGTGGGTATGGCAAAGCACAAGATCTCCTTGACTGTCATATTTAGCACTTCCATAGCACCTTTCGTTCAAGGATCTCAAAACACTTTATAAATATTAAGCCCTGCAACACCCCTGTAAAGTAGATAGTTATACCTATTTACAGTTCAGGAAAATGAGGCACAGATAGTTTAAGGACTTAACTTTCAGAGTTTGTCTTCACTGCAAAAAAACAGTTGTTTTTACACTGAGATCATAGCTAACTTGAGATCACTAGGCGTTTACGCAGATTATTGAAACAAGGTACTGTAGGTTACCTTGATATATGCAGTGTTGCTGTAGCTGTGTCGGTCCCAGGATATTAATGAGACAAGGTGGATGAGATAATATCTTTTATTGGACCAACTTCTGTAGGTGAGAGAAAGCGTCTGTCTTTCATCAACAGAAGTTGGTCCAATAAAAGATATTACCTCATCCACCTTGTTTCTGTAATTACCTTGATATAGTTAGTCAAAGTAAATCCCAGGGGGTAGAGGGGAGGGAGAGTATAAGATTGACCTCAGCTAGCTACACTGAGGGCATGTTCCTTACTATATATCACTGTAAATCTGTCTCTAAGTGATTTTCTTATAGTTTTACAGCAGGTGATCAGCAGAGCTGGGAACAGAATCCCCAAGTCTTGGTTCCCAGTTCCCCCCACTCCACTTTAATCATGCTCTCTGTAGCCACCTCTCCCCGCTGCACGGAGAGAGCTGCTATATGTGACACTTACAGTAGTTTCCCAAAGGCATGAATTGTAGCACAGTAAAAATATGTGGGCAATTACAGCTTCTCTTGTGTGCAGATCAGAATAATGTCTATTATATAGCTGCTCAAACAAATTGAATAGCAAGCTCCTTGCCTGGACATGACTTATTAATTTATTTCTGTTCTATAAAGACAAGAAAGAAAAACAAGAGCCATGTCTTGAGAACAGACAAGATGCTGTATGTGTAGCTTTTTCTTTTTTTAATCCACAGGACAAAGTGGGAGATGGAGATGGGGATAGCTCAGTGGTTTGAGCATTGGCCTGCTAAACCCAGGGTTGTAAGTTCAATTCTGGAGCAGGCCACTTAGGTATCTGGGGCAAAATCAGTACTTGGTCCTGCTAGTGAAGGCAGGGGGCTGGACTCAATGACCTTTCAAGGTCCCTTCCAGTTCTAGGAGATGGGATATCTCTATTTAAAAAAAAAAAAAAAAAAAAAGGATGATTTGTGTATGAATTTAGTAAGCTTAATGGTAAAGACTAGATAACATGATACAAAGACAATAATTGTAAAAGGCAAATCACTTAGATAAGCTTTTCAGTTTTATGTGCTGTTCCAGAGAAGTAAGTGCCATTCCTGAACAGGATTCACAGTACTTTAGTTACAACTGTCAGTACTTGTCTTTCCCTTTGGACTGGGATTTTTGCCTCATCCCTGAGTGCTAACGTTAGATCTAACCATACCTATGAATTATTATTTCATCAAATTGACAAAATACAGCTATAGGCACCAACCTAAATATTAGATATCCATTCCATAGGTTAAAACACATAATACAAGAGGATTGCCCATGAATGTAACCAGTCTCACCCTCAGCCAGCTCCTTCCTCAAGAGCCTGACAAAAGACTGTTTTTGCAGCATGTTCAGAAGGTTAAAATTAAAAAGTTTAAAATGGCCCAAAGCAACAGCCCAGACCAGAATGACTTCCTGATTCTTCTCTCAGACTTCCGCCTCCTTTATTATTTACTGTTATTGTTGTCAAGCTGCAGCAGAAATACAGGTGTAATAGGCATAACCCACTTTACCTTGTAATTTAAGCACATTGATTTATTTTTAAATGCCACCTTTGTGGTTGTAAAATTAAGGGGACTACTTTTTATTGGCAAGTATGCACATTATTTTCTGACAATTTGCACACTGTGCCTGGTGCCATACAAACATTTAGGAAGGAACAGTCACTGATCTGAAGAGCTCACAATCTTAAAAAAAAAACCAAAAAAAAAACCAAAAAAACCCCCAAACACCTGTGAGGACAATTGTTTCCATTTTGGTGCCCAATACGACCATTTGATTTGAGATCCCCACTGGCCAGTCCTTAGTCTTCAGGAAATCATCTTAACTGATACATAAATAATTCTCAGTATTTATATCCTTTTACAAATGTTAACTAATTCACATGCCATGCTAACCTTAACAAACTGACCTCACATTTAGCACAACATGGCACTGAACAGAAAGAAAAATCTTTTGCTTCTTCTCTGGTAAAGAAGCCCCTGATAATTTGGGATTTCCTGTAGGGAAGCTCAAAGTGAAGCACTCTCTGACCTTTTTCTGTAGAGCAAGCCACTTACTCTGTTGTGTTTCTTCCAGGTCTCATCTCCTTCTTGGAAGTGGGTTGAGGGAAAAAGTGGGGAAGGATGGACAGTAGTTAAGGTTAATGTTTTTCCTATCAAGTATAGTTTTTCCAGTATGCTAGATCATCAGGTTAGCCACCCAAAATGGATTTGAATAAGATGTACAGAGGCATAAGCGCTGACTTCCCCTCTGCCCGGTGGGTGCTCGACATCCCCCCCTCCCCGGCCCTACCCCTGTCCCGCTTCTTCCCACCCCTGCACCGCCCTTGCCCCACCCCATTCCACCCTCTTCCCCCAGGTCCCCGCCCCTTCTCCGCCTCCTCCCTTGACGGGGTCTGGGAGGGAGGAGGAGGAGTGGGGACGCGGTTCACTGGGCGGGGAGGAGGAGAAGGCGAGGTGGAGGTGGGGGGAGCTTGGCTGCCCATGGGTGCCGAGCACCTGCTAATTTTTCCCCATGGGTGCTCCAGCCCCGGAGCACCGACTGAGTCGGTGCCTATGTACAGGGGCCTAATTTTAAGACCAGGGTGCCCATGTTTGGCACCCAAATCCTGCTTTTGGGAACTAAGAATACTGAAAACCTGTACCCATTTTATGTGCCCAATAGCAGGATTTAGGAAGATGTCCTATGAAGCTACCAACATTGGAAAGCTGGTCCACAGTTCATGATCACTGCCAAACCAAATGGACTCAAAATTATGCTGAATCAAAGTGAATTTGCAGCCAATGTTTTTATTCAACTCAAATACATTTTGAAATAATTAAAGAAACTGTCTATTTTTCTCATTACTGATCAACCCAAACAAATCAACGTATGCGTTAAATTAAAGAACTTTCCTGTTGAATTGAATTATATTTTTTAGCAATACTGGGTTTTCACCCACAGAGCAGCTAAAACATCTGTGTTGTTGGAGATAACAGTACTATGGGAAAGGTAATTTTTATACAGATATTTTTACCTATCTTTGATGCTTCCAGGATAAGTTCCCCAACCCCCCAGGGGTGTATGTGATGTTTTGATGTTCAGATGCAATGTTCTTAGTAGTTTTTAGATCACACACACATTCTCACACACACACACACACACACACACACACACACACACACACACGGAAAGAAAATAACTTCTTAAAAAATAATACAGGAGTAACACATTTGCGTTAACGCTAAGGGGCCTAATCCAAAGCCAAATTAAGTCAATGGAGTAATTTCATTTAACTTCAATAGGTTTTGGATTAGGCCCTAGAAGATTCATTGTAAAATAATGGACGTTGTGAACAAGGCATCCGATTGGAGGATCAGGGCACTAATGGAGCTGATTGCAGAACTTGTCCCTTAGGGTCTAATGCAAAGACCAATGATATCAATGGGAGGTTTTTCAATGGGCTTTGATTCTGCAATGTGATGTGTGCACATAGACTTGTGTACCACCACTGAGCCCCACTAAGCGTATGTCCAGGGCCGGCGCAACCCATTAGGTGACCTAGGCAGTCGCCTAGAGCGCTACAATTTGGGGGGCGGCGACCATGGTGGTATTTAGGCGGTGAGACCTTCTGCTGCCTCTGTGGGGGGCAGCATTTTGGAGTGGGACCTTCCGCCGCCTACGGCGGCAGAAAAGCTGGCGGCGCTCCTGCGTATATCTACACAACAAGCTGCGGCTGGCCTGTGCTAGTGACTTGGGCTGCAGGGCTATTTTATTGCTGTGTAGACTTCTGGACTCAGGATGCAGCCCGAGCTCTGGGACCCTCCCACCTTGTAGAGTCCTAGACCTGGGCTCCAGGCTGAGTCTGGAAGTCTACACAGCAAAGAAAGAGCCCTGCAGCCCAAGCCCCAAGAACTGAGTAGGCCGGCACGGGCCAGCCACAGGTGTCTATTTGCCTGACTTCATTGGGGCATTACATGGGTGCACTGCTCTGCCTGTGGGCATCACATTACAGGATTGAGGCTTCAGTGAGTAAAGAAGCTCATAGCTGCCAAGTTTTGCACAGCACCATGTGTGACACTTTGTGCAAGTTACTCAATGAGCTATTTTGCATTTTTTGCAACTAATTTGAATATAACCCTGAACTCTGTTTTTTTTTTTTTTAAATAGTGGACTTTGTGCTGGTGAGAGGCAGCCCTGAATGAAGCTTTAGTTTATCTACAGGGCCGCAGGCTTCCCACACACAATGCCCTGTCAGCTTGCCTCAACTTTGATCTGCAGAGGAATTTCCTCTGGAGTAACAGGAGGAGTTCAGTCTCCATGGCCCATGAAGCTCTTGGGCTGTCTGCTGAGTCTTACCAATTAATGCAAAGTCACAGTGGGGCACATGTGATGTGTGAGCTGGACCTAAGACTCAAACTCCCATCTCATACAGGAGCCACCAAATATCCCTGAGATGGAACAACTTTGAATCCCTACTGAACTGGGCTAGATTCATAGTGCTGACCTAGTGGCAAAAGCTCTGAAGCTCATTAGCAATGTCCTAAGACATCCAGTCCGCTAATAAGCGCTGAAGTTACACCTTCAAGAGTGAAGTTTATTTTCCTTGAAATACAAGCTTATTAAATCACGCTCTGATGTTCCTATAGCTTAGACAGGGAGGGTCTTCCACTCGCTGGACACAGGCAAAATCTCCCACACACTTCATTCAGGGCTTGTCTACACTTGAAACACTACAGTGGCACAGCTGCAGCTGTTCCACTGTTGCACTTCAGAGTAGACACTACCTATAGACAACAGGGATGTAGGAAATCCTCCTCCCTGAGAGATGGTAGCTAGGGTGACAGAAGAATTCTTCTGTCGACCTAGTGCTCCGCTGGGGGTTCGGTTGGCTTAACTATGCTGCTCAGGGGCGTGGATTTTTCACACCCCTGAGTGGCATAGTTGGTTAACCTAACATTTTAGCATAGGCCAGGCCTGTCTCAAACACACTGCATTTGCCACACCCTATTCTTAAAGGGACAGCTCCCTTTTATATAGATACAACTCTAAAATATTAAAACTACATTAAACTTCACTTCTGAATATTGTGTTTTGCAATATAATATAATGTCAACAATTATTCCAAGCTCCTCATACTACCATATATTCCTCCTGTGCATAATTTGAACCCACAACCTTGAGGTCTACAGAATAAACCTCTGGCTTCAGCTATAGGAGTAACTGATAGTGGAAGGGATGGTAGACTGAGGAGCATAACCTAGAGGGAGGCACAGCTATTTTTGAACTAGTAGTAGTATGTTGGGAATGCTGGATTCTTTTCCGACCTCTGGGAGCAGAGTCTGGTCTTCTGGTTACAGACAGCATGGCTAAGTGTAAGGACACCACTCTCTTTGGGGTGTTTGCAGGGACTGAAACTGGGATCTCCGTATCTAAAAGCTTGAGCTTCTACCGCTTATTCTAAAGGACCATCTACAATAGCAGAGAGGCAATATCAGACTTTTAAACATTTATATGTGGTCTAGCCACTAGAGAAGACAAAGACTCTTTGACAGGGTTACTGGCTTAGTGCAGGGTGGGGGTGGGGAGGAGCAGTAGACATGATATACAGTAACTCCTCACTTAACATCCTCCCGCTTAACGTTGTTTCAAAGTTACCTCGCTGCTCAATTAGGGAACATGCTTGTTTAAAGTTGTGCAATGCTCCCTTATAACGTCGTTTGGCTGCCTGCTCTGTCCACTGCTTGTAAGATTCTGTGGAAGAGCAGCGACTTTACAAGGGAGCATTGCACAAGTTCCTCTTCTCCGCCTCCTCCCCCTCCTGTTTGGCAGCGCTTAGGACTTTCTGGGAAGAAGGAGGAGCAGCGGGGAAGTGCTGCGTCTCTGCTCCTTCCCCTCCCTCCCAGAAAGTCCTAAGCGCAAAGTGCTGGCAGGGAGGGGGAGGAGCAGGGAAGCGCCGCATCTCTGCTCCTGCCCCTCCCTCCCAGAAAGTCCTAAGCACCACCAAACAGTTGTTTGGTGGTGCTTAGGACTTTGTGGCAGGGGAGGGAGGAAGGAACGGGGATGCGGCATGCTCCGGAGAGGAGGTGAGTGGGGGTGGGAAGAGGTGGGCCTGGAGTGGAGCAGGGATGGGAAGAGGCAGGCCTGGAGCATCCCCAGGCAAAGTTGGCGCCTGCTCTTCTCCGGGAAAGCTGCTGCTGCGAAGGTGCTTCCTAGAATCCTTGCCTGCAGTGGGCTGTGCCTGTGTGAGGGAAGCCAGGGGCACTTCCTAACCACAGTACAGTACAGTACTGTACAGTATATAATACCTTTTGTCTGCCCCCAAAAATGTCCTTGGAACCTAACCCCCTGCATTTACATTAAATCTTACAGGAAAATTGGAATCGTTTAATGTCGTTTCACTTAAAGTTGCATTTTTCAGGAACATAACTACAACGTTAAGTGAGGAGTTACTGTATCTTGATTTTAGAAAGGCTTTTCACATAGTCCCACATGACATTCTCATGAGCAAACTAGGGAAACGTGGTCTAGATGAAATTATTATAAGGTAGGTGCACAACTGGTTGAAAGACTGTACTCAAAGAGAAGTTATCAATGATTTGTTGTCAGACTGGGAGGGATATCCAGTGGAGGCCCACAGGGGTCAGTCCTGGGTCTGGTACTAGTCAATATTTTCTTTAATGACTTGGATAAAGGAATGGAAAGAATGCTTATAAAATTTTGCCATTGACATCAAGCTGGGAGGGATTGCAAGTACTTTGGAGGAGAGGCTTAGAATTCAAAATTACTTTCACAAACTGGAGAATTGTTCTGAAATCAACAAGATGAAATTCAGTAAAAAGTGTGAAGTACTTCACTTAGGAAGGAAAAGCCAATGCACAAATACAAAATGGGGAACAAATGGCTAGGCAGGAAAGGATCTGGGGGTTATAGAGGGTCACAAATTGAATATGAGTCAACAATGTGGTGCGGTTGCAAAAATGGCTAATACAATTCTGGGATTTATTAGCACTAGTATTGTTTGTAAGACATGGGAGATAATTGTCCTGCTCTTTTATGCATATATGAGGCCTCCCCTGGAGCACTGGGTCCAGTTTTGGGTACCACACTTTAGGAAAGATGTGAACAAACTGGAGAGTCCAGAGGAGAGCAACAACATTGATAAAAGGTCAAATTTTCAAAACCTTTGAGGAAAGGTTGAAAAACTGGGCATGTTTAGTCTTGAGAAAAGAAGGCTGGTTACACAGACCTCATAACAGCCTTCAAATGTGTTAAGGGTTGTTAAAAAGTGGATGGTGATCAATTGTTCTCCATGCCCACTGAAGGTAGGACAAAAGGGGGCTTAATCTGCAGCAAGGGAGGTTTAGGTTAGATACTAGGAAAAACTTTCTAATTGTAAGGGTAGTATAGTGAGGGGGCATGGTCTCCCTCCCTGACAGATAAGGAGAGGACCAGGACTGCTCCCTGGTGGGCAAAACTGGGTTACCCGCAGTCACCCTGCTGGAAGCAGAGGGGCGGGACAGGAACCAGAACTATAAAAGGCTGGCCCTCCAGCTCAGTTGGGGCAGAGCTACCAGATGAGCAGTATGTCCTGCCCCCCCATTGCTGGAACCCAGACATGACAGGGGCTGCTATATTGCCAGAGACCCAGAGGGACTACTGGAGCTGCCAGACACTGGGGATGCCAAGGCGCTGCCACTAGCCATCTACCCCAGCGAGGTGAATGACAACCCCGGAAGCCAGGTACCCCCTAAATGGGAGAATAGGAAGGAGTCCAGGGAAGCTGAATAGAGTTTGGCTGTGTTACGCACTACAAGTCGGCCAGCGTGTTGCGGCCAGATTTTCCCGCTGACCCAGTGGCGGACCACTCAGCCACTGTTAGGGCCTTGGGCTGGGATGCAGTGGATTGGATGGGCCTGCGCAGGGCCGGTTCCAGGCACCAGCCCAGCAAGCAGGTGCTTGGGGCAGCCAATGGAGAGGGGCGGCATGTCCGGCTCGTTGGCAGCAATTCGGCGGCGGGTTCCTCAGTCCCTCTCGGAGGGAAGGACCTGCTGCCGAATTGCCACCGAAGAATGAAGTAGCGCAGTAGAGCTGATGCCAATTGCGATCGAGGCTTTTTTTTTCTTTTCCCGCTGCTTGGGGCGGCAAAAACCCTGGAGTCGGCCCTGGGCCTGCGTCCCCCTCCCCCATGCCACTCCACCCCTGGTGGGGATGGCAGACTCCCCATGTTTCGGCCAGGAGGCCTGCATTGATCTGGTGCCCACCCGAGCTAGGATGCCAGAGGGTTTTGCTGGCTCTTGTGCCAGAGAGCTAATCCCCCGTAGACTGCTATATTGCTCTGCCTGACTACAGGCCAGAGCCCTTAACTGATTGCTACCCTTCCCTGATTGAGGCCCTGGGAGGACATAGAGACTGCCTATTGCTCTGCCTGCCTGCAAACCAGAGCTGTTAACTAATTATGCTCCCGCCCTGATTGAGGGCGCGGGGCCTATAGGCTCATTACTACCCTGCCCGATTGTGGGCCAGAAGCATCAAGTGTGCTGTCTTTCTCTGGCTGAGAGCCGAGGCTCACAGACCCAATTGTCGCTAGGCTTGGACTGCAGGCTTGGATTTATCATTAATTAACTGTCAGCTAATCCCCCTCCTACTCCTATCCCCCCCCGTGAACGGAGTTGGTCTAAGAGTATTGCAGTGAGAGGGTGTGGTCTCCCTCCCTGATGGATGGGGAGAGGACCGCGACCGCCTTACAGGTAGTTAAGCTCTGGGCTAGGCTGTGGCATCCCCATCACTGAAGGTTTTTAAGAACAGTTTGGACAAACACTTGTCATGGATGGTCTGGGTTTACTTGGTGCTGCCTCAGTGGTGGGGGGTGGTCCTACATTTCTATGATTCTATGACTCATACTGTCATTGTGTGAATTATACAGGCCCATAATTTGGGCTCTTTTATGTGAAAGACAATATGGCAAAGGGGCTGTGACTTGGGTCTATCATTAGAAACTGAGGGTATGTCTACACTGGTGTAGCACTTCAGCATAGACAGTGCCTATGCCAACAGGAGGGGTTCTCCCATCAGTGTAGTTAATCCACTTCCCTGAGAGGCTGTAGTTAGGTTAATGGAAGAATTTTTCTGTCGACCTAGAGATGTCTATATTGGGGGTTAGGTCGACATAGCTACAGCTCTCAGGGATGGGGATTATTCATACTCCTGAGAGACAGTTTTGCCAATGTAAATTCCCAATGTAGACCAGGCCATAGTTAAGATGACCTCATCCCAAGTGTAGACAACAAAAGGTTGTCTTTTGAGCTACTGCCTCTTGAGGAGGTGGATTATCTACAGCTCCAGGAGAACCCCTCCCAGGCTGTAGCCCTGCTCATGTTCCATCCCCCGCACTGCAGCCGGCAGGAACTCAACTGCAGCCATGGCCTGGAGCTCAGGGCTCGGCCAGTAGCCAAGGGCTGGGACAGCTAGGGGTTGCTTGGGCTGGCTCAGGGGATGGGCCAGTGGCCCGGGGTGGCTCAGGCTAGCCAGCAGGGCTGAGCCGCCCATGACCCGTCCCATTGCTAATATCTGCACTGAAGCACTATAGTGACACAGCTGCAATTGTAATATTTTAAGCGTAGACACCGCTTCAATCACAGTAACTATCCAGACATACTAAGTATCTGAAGTGTTTATCCTCAGTCTAACACTACACTGAAAGTCTATGGTATCATCCGCTTGCAGAAGTTTCATTCCTGTATCTTGATGGAAAAGCAACAGCAGTCTGTGTGCAGTGTATGCAAACAGCCAGCCAGATCCCTCAGCTGGTGCAAATCAGTGTAGCTCCATTGAAGTCCACACTGGGTCACAGCTGCTGGGGAACTGGCACAGTATGTGCAACATGATGGACCAGATCGTGCGATGTATACAGAGCCCTGAGCATAGTCCTGGGAAAGATCATGCCTCAGGTGGTACCATTCCTGCTGGAACTTCCAGGTGCTCAGAGGGAGTGAAGTAGCATAATCCTCCTTGGCCACTCCCCCTTGCATCTGTGTGTAATGTCTCTGGTATCCTTGACTCCTGCAGGCAATCTGCCTCCCACCAGGTCTTCCATACCTCAGCTCTCAAGCCAAGTTACATGAAGCTCAAACCCCTTCTGGGGCCACATGAAAATCCAAACACATCCAAATAATTCTTTCCCCCCCTGGGGCTACTGAAATCTATTGTTTCCACTTACTAACCCTATCTCAGGGCTCCTGTCCAGAGGAGCCTACTGTGCTCCCTGTGGGTTTCTTCCATCTGTTGTAGGCCCTAACTAAGGGCTCCCGCCCCAGGAACCTACTCTGCCATTTATGGGTTTGCCTCTGTAGAAGAGTTCTGCTTTCTCTGCAGTCTCTCTTTGGATCTTGCCCCCTTTCTGGGGCCTGCCAGAGGGATCATTTCTTTTCCTGTGACCTTCCTCCATCTGCCTATGCCTGGCCCTTCCTCCTCTCTCCTTGGTCTTCTCTCCTCAGCTCCTTATAAGGCCTAGATCTGCCCCCTCTGGCTGGGATTCTTTCTCTTGCTTTTCAGACAATGGGGGTTAAGCTCCATCAAAGGGAGGAAACAGCTTTGCTGGCTGGTTCAGAGATGAGAGGCAACGGGTTTTTTGGTCTGCCTCCTCCCTGCCTTTCCTTGCCTGAGGGCACAACCAAGGAGCTCATGGGAGCACAAGGATTGCAACTGCAGCTAGCCACTGAGCATGGGGGCAGAAGGAAGAGGGGAAGCTCCTTATGACTTGCCTGCCTGCCCACCCATGAAGGGGTCAGGCACAATCTAGCCCACAAGCCTGTACTCCATGTAATGCTTTAGTAGAATGAATCACTGATTTAAGCAGCATGAACTCAGGAGCTGCAAGCCCCAAGGCTTCTTGAATATTCACACACTGTGTGGTTGTAGGTGAAATAGTTTCCTGTGAGTTACTCAGAGAACTCACAGGTGCCACCCGGGTAATAAAGCCAACACCCACCACACCCTGCACAGAGACTTTTGGTTTCCCCTTCTTGCCAAGTTCTGAAAGACTTTGTACTATTTTTTCCTCTTTGCAGAGGTGTGACGTGCTCACTTTAATCACTGCTGCATTATCTGTGGGCCTGGTCAGCATGGTTCACTGACACTGGCTGAGGAGAGAACCTCCCTGCTCATGCTGTATCAGTCAAGGCAAATGAATTGCAGGGAAGTCCTGCAAATGCTGACACAGAATGAAAGTGTCAGCAACACAAGTCCTTTTTCATTCTGTACAACTGGTGGTTTAGTGTTTTTAGAACTGACAGTTCAGAAAATAGGGATCAAAAGGTCAGGAAATCAAACCTATCCATGGGTGTAACTGTAGAATGAAAGCAAGCGGGAATTGAATTTTGGCACAATTACTTCTACAGTATTTTCAATCAAATATTTAAAAAAATCTTCATTTCATTGCTGGCTTTGAAACTTCCGGTGTACAAGAAGGCTTGGCCCATGACCCTGGGAAACCACTTGTCATATACCCAGGGCCGGCTCCAGGCACCAGCTTGGCAAGCAGGTGCTTGGGGTGGCCACTCCGGAGAGGGGCGGCAGGTCCAGCTATTCGGCAGCAATTTGGCAGACGGTCCCTCACTCCCGCTAGGAGCGAAGGACCTTCCGCCGAATTGTCACCGCAGATCGCGATTTTTTTTTTTTTGGCTGCTTGGGGCGGCCAAAACCCTGGAACCGGCCCTGCATATACCTAGTCAGAGTTTGCTCCAAACTTATCTTTCATGCTTTTTTTTTTTTTTCCTGTGGTGTAAAAGTGTTCCCAGCCCTGGATTTCTCCAGGCTCTGACTCTTGTGGTACTGATAGGGTTACCATATTTAACAAATAAAAAAAGAGGACCCTCCACGGGCCCTCACCCCGCCCATTTCTCACCCCCAGCCCCGCCCCAACCCGCCCCTTCCCTGCTCTAACTCCGCCCCCTCCTCCCTCCCACTCCCAGCCATGCGAAAAGGGCTGCCCGATCGCTACCAGCTTCACGGTTTGCCGGGCAGCCCCCAGACCCTGCGCCCCCGGCTGGAGCTTCCCTAGCGCAGCTGGAGCCCAGGAGGGGAAGCGCCCAGCCGGGGGCGCAGGATCTGGAGGCTGCCTGGCAAACCGTGAAGCCGGTAGCGTTTGGGCTTCGGGCAGCCCCTATGCCTCCGGACCCTGCGCCCCCGGCCTGGCACTTACCCTCCCGGGCTCCGGCGGCGCAGGGTCCGGAGGCATGGGGGCTACCCGAAGCC
>NC_048300.1:173406018-173453406 GCF_013100865.1 Trachemys scripta elegans
ATGGGGGCTGCCCAAAGCCCGTAGCGCTCGGCTCTTAAACAGAGCCAAAGAGTCAGGGGAGGAGCAGAGGCGCCGTGGCCGGAGGCTCTGCTCCTCCCCTGACTCTTCGGCTCTGTTTAAGAGCCAAGCTGCCCGAGCGCTACCAGCTTCGGGCAGCCCCCATGCCTCCATACCCTGCGCCACCGGAGCCCGGGAGGGGAAGTGCCCGGCCAGCGGCTGGGGTCCGGAGGCAAGGGGGCTGCCTGAAGCCCATAGCGCTCAGGCAGCTCGGCTCTTAAACAGAGCTGAAGAGTCACGGGAGGAGCAGAGCCACCGCGGGAGAGGAAGTGCCCGGCCGGCATTTTCCCGGACATGTTCAGCTTTTTGGCAATTCCCCCCGGACGGGGGTTTGATTGCCAAAAAGCCGGACATGTCCGGGAAAAACTGGACGTATGGTAATCCTAGGTACTGACCCAGTTACATGTATCAAGTTGCCCTTGAAAGGTAGTGCTGTACACCTGCCTCCAATTTCACATGTTGAACACATCAATCATTTGGGGAAGGATCCTTTGGATGGTGTATTCAGATTTAGTAGCACGGACCCACATTCAGTGTAATCACACTGGTGTAAATAAGGGCAGAATCTGGCCCTTCCTCATTAGTGTAGCTCCTATGAATGGGCAAATAGTTTGGAAATGCAGCTCTGGCCTAATCAGCCTTGTTTGAGGCCTGGTCTACACTACCGACCTATACAGATGCCCCCTGGGTTACGCAAACTCGACTTACGCAAATCTGCATTTATGGAAAAAGTTCTGTAAGCTAGAAATAGGAGGGTTTTTTTTTTGTTTTGTTTTTTGTGTAATGGTTGGGTATATGTTTCCGACTCATGCAAAATTCGAGTTACGCAAGGCGTTCCAGAACGCTTGCGTAAGTTGGGGAGCGTCTGTATTGGTATAATTACATTCTGCTCAGGGGAGTGAAAAAATCCACTCCCCATAGTGACATAGTTATACTGATCTAGCCTCCTGTGCAGACCATGCTATGCTGGCAGGAGAGCTTCTCCTGCCGACATAACTACTACCTCTCGGGGAGGTGGATTAACTACACCAATGGGCGAGCTCTCTCCTGGTGGCTTAGAGCTTCTTCATTAAAGTGCTCCAGTGGTGCTGCACCAATGCAGGATTTTAAGTGTAGACTTGTCCTGAGTCTCCTGAACTGAATGAACCTGAGTGTGGGTGTGACATAGCATTGCACATGCCATTATATCACAATGTCATCATTAGAAGAGCTTTTCTTTCATCCAGGGAAGGATATGAGATTTTAACTCTTCCCTCTCCTATTTTGCACAAACAAATGTGGCTACAGAGGCACACTCCCTGATTTTAAAATATGTAGGTGTCTTCTTGCCTAGTGTTGAGAAGAGGACATAAGCCACTGGAAGCAGATTTATTGCCTTTTTAGCAGATTTTAAATTCAATTTTCTCTTCTCACATTCAAGAAAAATAATTGTGTTTATATGCATGTGCACAGTATTATTTTCAAAGGGTGAGTTATGGTCAAATATCTGTCTCTCTCATTTGATTAACTTCAGTGATCGACGTCGGGCCAAGGGGCTTTTGGGAACTACTGTCTATTGCTAGGTGTCTCATCACCATCTAATCTCTAACATTTCATATATCTGCCAGCTTCATCTATTGAATTTCATAGACTTTATTTCTGTCTTCAAGCCCCTCCATCACACTCAATGTCACACAGAAGTTACCCAAAAGTCAAAGACAGAATTTTTCCCCCCTCCAGAAAAATTCTACTCAGGGCTCAGGTGCAACCCATACAATTTCAAGGACATTGGTTTCTTTTGGGGAAAGTGAGGGGTTATGTTTATAGTGCAAGTTAATTTGCATTTAATTGATTTCTCCTTGTGTAAAAAGCTTACACAGTGTTTATATTAGTACAGTTTTCCTCATTATCCTATATTGTGCATCTTCAACAGCCCCAACATTTGTATGAGTGTAGCGAGGGGCATGGCCTCCCTCCAAGACTGATGGGGAGGAACAACTGCCCCCCCCGCCCCCAGTGGGCAGAGCCAGGTAAGCCCTGCCCACCCCCCGGAAGCAGAGGGTGGGACAGGCAGTTTAAAAGGCAGGCTCTGCAGCCCAGTTGGGTGAGAGCTGGAGAAGGAGACAGACACCTCTTGCCTGCTGCTGTTCCCAAGACAGAGCTGTGCAGTGCTAAGGACTCAGAAGAGTTGCTGGGCCTGCTGATCAGCGAGGACATGGAGGAGTTGCTGGGGCTACTGCTGGCTGTGTACGCCAGGGAGATGGTGGAACCCCGTGAGACAGAGGTACACTGTGAAGGGATAGTAGAAAGTAGTCCAGGGACACCAGACATTAGTTGAGTTGTGTTGCCAGAATTCTGGTCAGTGTGTTTCAGTGGAATCCCTGCTGACCCAGTGGTGGAATCATTCGCCGCTGTCAGGTCCCTGGGTTGGGACCTGTTGGAGTAAGGTGGGCCTGGGTCCCTCACCCCCGTGTCTGCCTACCCACCTTAGGCCAAGAGGACTGTGTACTGTTTTGCCCTGCCCAGAGGGCCAGAGCCCCTGAGATTGCTAATTCCCCATTAAGGATTGCCTTGATAGATATGTGTTAACAAGGGGGCACAGCCTCCCTCCAAGACTGAAAGTCAGGGATGGCCACACACTCCTAGAGTTACGATCAGTAAATACCAGCTGCTGAGTAAGTGATGCATGGAGAAGCTGAAAAGGACCTCACCATCACAATCCCATAGCCCTTACAGGTATGGAGAGAAGGACTTGTTCAACTGTACTAACAAATCTGAAAAAAGGTGTGTATAGTGTTCCCCTTGAAATCTATGCAACACATCCTCATGAAACTGGGGTTACTTGGCTGGCAAGAGGAACCAAAAGGGTATTACATCCTTGGTGTCCCATCTCTTCTCTCTTCCACTCCTGCCAAAATCATTGTAATGTCCCGCAACAGGGCGCAGGTGGGCCCCTCTATCTTCTGCCACTTCTGTGCCCACAAATCAGCTAGAGACCTCTGCTTTAGTGCAATCACCCATGCTCTTTATTTACCACCACGTTGTAGCTACAGACAGCAAGCATCAGGCTCACAGCCTCAGCGACTGCTAGCTTCTGCAGCCAGCAGGGGAGAGTGGCTGCTTGCTTGCTGGCTCCTTCGCCCCCCCGCTTCCTTCCTGCCTGCCAGCCAGCCTTTATGTAGCCCCTAGCTAAGGAGGCTGGCAGCTGTTCCCCATTTGCCACTTGGACCTGGGCTTACTCAGCCAGCTCCAATTCCCCTTTCCTGATTGGAGCTGGTGTGACAGAGGTCTGTCTCAGGGTTTCCTAGCCTGCATCCTGTCACATGTCCCAAGTACAGAGGCATTCTAACCTTCAAAGATTTCTGCTATTAGAATTTCTCCACTGGTTTTGCTCCATCTTTCTTCATCTTCAAAGACATAAAAACCACAATTTGTTCTAATAAAATGTACATCCCTGAACATTGGATGCTTTGCATCACATGTAGACACTCTCATCCAAAACAGGGTGGGCAGCGAACCCCAAATAATGTGTTATCATCTTAAACCTTGGGGAATATATGACTAAATGGCCAGTAGAAATATGTGTTTTCATTTTTCTTAGCAAGGTGTCCGCACCTACAGGCAAGGATGTGTTATCATTAGATTATAACATCTGTGGGGCAGAGACCATGCATAGGTCTGGTAAGTGATGTTATTTATCGGTCACATCACTTACCAGACCTAACTGGATTTTAAGATATAGCATTTTATATCATTCATATCTTTCAAGTAGACACTTGTAAACACAAATTACCTAGTCCAGGGTTAGGATGCAGGTACTGCCTCAGTTCCTTCTCATCTCCACTCAATGATGGCTTTCCCTTTGTGGATAGAGCTATTTTGGCCTTGAACTAAATCTCTCCAGTCTTTGCGCTATGGGCATTCCTGGCCTTCCCACCGTGACTGGTGGGGAGCTTTCCCCTACCCTCTTCAGACATCTAGTCAAGCAAGAACAAGTACCCTCCCCCCCTCTTATTTTACCCCTCCCCAGAGTACTTCTCTATCTTGCTTTTTCAAAAGCCTTTTTCACAGTCCTTCCTGAGCCAAGGGCTTTCCCCGCTTTCTTGGTACAGGCAGTGTTGGCAACTCCTGTGATATTATTGCGATTCTCATGCTATTGAATGTATATTTTTTTCAAAGCCCTAATCCTTGTAGGATGGTGATAACATGAGAATCTCAGCTTGCATTAAAAAAAGAACATCTTTAGCCCTCATGATTGCTGGGAAATTTGCAAATGTGACCCAAGCACTCCCTAACTGCTCAAAAACTAGAGGTAAATAAAAAGAACCCAAGAAGTGTGTGTGTGTGTGTGTGTGTGTGTGTGTGTGTATATATATATATATATATTTTTTTTTTTTTTTTGAAAGTTAGGGCTCGGCAACACTCAGACACACACCAGCTCTGGACCTCCCTGGTCTTTCATTGGGACTCTCTGTAGAGCCATTTCTGCCGCTTATTCAGCTCTCCATGGGTATATTCACACGCCAATAAAAAACCCGAGGCACCGAGTCTCAGAGCCTAAGTTGATTGACCCAGGCTTGCAGGGCTTGGGCTGCATGGTAAAAATTGCAGTGTAGACCTTTGGACTCTGGCTGGTGCTCAGGCCCTAAGGCCCTCCTCCCTCATGGGGGTTTCTGAGCCTGTGCTCCAGCCTGAGTCTGAAGGTCTACTCTGCAATTTTTAGCTCTGCAGCCTGAGCGCTGCAAGCCTGAGTCAGCTGACCTGGGACACCCATGGCCATGCTGCAGATCTTTTATTGCAGCGTGGACGTCCCCCATGAGTTTCTCCCTACCCTGAGCCACAACCAACTCTTTTATAGACCTGCAGTCACATGACCTTCTAGAGATGACAACTACCAGCTACTGCCTTAAAGGGCCAGACTTATAATGGGTTGAGTTTGGCCCAAGCCTGCCTTTAAATGGACAGTCCACCTTCCAACAACACTCCACAACAACTTTTATCATAGTGCAATATAACTATTATAAAAATAACTAACAAATCGGGATTGGGGCCCATTTGTATTTGGACAGCACCTAGCACAATGGAGCTTCAAATCCTGATTGGTGCTATCATACATACTGAATTACAATCTTCCAATGGTAGTGTGGTCAGCAACCCATTGAATGATGCTCACACTGGGCCAGGATTTAGGCGGACCCTGAGTGGAAAACGCTGTGCAACATAATCTGTTTAGCTCACAGCTTTGAGAACGAGAGCCAGGGAGCTACAAGGTTGAGCACCATGAATAAAACCTTTGTTTCCCCTATAGGTGAGTCTTATCTCTTTCTATCTGAAAGGGACACCACACCAACCACCTAAAGTGTTCTTGATCACAAGTCTTCTGTGTGGTAGCCAGTTACGAAATGAGCTGCTATAAAATGTTTCATTTAAAAATAAGATGAAATAAAAACCCACATCCTTCTAACTGGATTGAAGTTTGAGTTATTTCTTTCTGCCTGGGTCTTTAACACAAGTACAGTAACATTCACTGGATCAAATTGACATAGCATCTCTCTCTCCAGCCAGTAGCCCATCAGTGTGTGATTGTAGTGCTTTGAACTCTCAGTCCAATTAAAGCGGAAACATTATGCTGGTGAAGATGCAATGCAAGCAAAGTAAAGCTCAATCAACTGGACTCATAAAATTGCACTTCAGGGCTCAAAAAGACCACTTAGAAGTCAATTAAGGGTATGAGGTAGAGGAAGGAAAGGGGAGGAGAAATTAGGTCATAAAAGTCAACTTGCAAGATCAATTCCTGGTTATCAATTACCAGGATTTCCAATAGGGCAGGAGAGCTTTGTCACCACAGGGCAGCAAGCTGGACATCTCAGCTTCCAGGAGCTATCAGCTCACTCATTTTTGGATCATAAATGCACCAGTTTGTTGGCTAGTTTATAGTGATAGAATGGTTATTGCTCAGCACAGTTATTGGTGATATGAATCAATTTCACATGACAATCAGATTTGCAGCATAAATATAATTTATGCATGAAAACTGAGACATATGTGTGGAGTGCCATGCTGACATTTGGAAGCTCTCTCGCATATTTCACATTTATCTATGAACATCCACATTTTGTGGATAAATAACCAAAGCACGGCTGCATCTAGGGGAAGGAAATATATTTTGTAATCAGCACAATTGGTGGTATCTCAGCTTTATGTAACTATTCTCTTGGAGCAATTTGATGAATTTATCCTCTTTTATTTCTCTCATCTGCCAATGGACTTTGATTTCTACAACTGTGCTGTTCAAAATTATTTGGTGAATAGTTTAGGTAAGTGTATTTCATCCTACCGTTGCTCAAAACCCATTCATCTTGTTTATTCATGCTGCAGGATTGGTCACCTAAATCACATGGCATAATTTCTGCTCCCTGATTAGATGACTACCAAATCCACAAAGATTTCAAAAGGGCTATACAAACACTTCCTGCAGTTCATGTGATGAATATACACTCACATGAGTATTTGACACTTTCTGCAAATAATTTGGGGGATGGGGGGAAGTTTGTAGGCATGTTCATGGAAAAGGAATACAAGGATTTTGCATATCAAAGCAAATCTGAAAGCTAGGAGTGTGATATAATGTGTGCGTTGTATGCATGGCAAAGCTCTTGACGCTTGCCACCATTACAAAGCAAAGATTCAGGGAACACATGGTACTTTATGCACATAATTCTGATAGGTTAGTCCCAGAACTAGAAGCCATAACACAGCCGTGTTGTCTGTTGACCAATAAAACTCTGTACCCAGGGTTGCTAACCAGCTCAAACTGATTCCTCTGTTTCAAGGATGCTTTTTGTAACAGTGCTGCATATAAAGGCTTTAAAAATTCAAACTCAAAATGCTTTTCCAGTATGTCAGGTAATTTATGACCACATCTAATATGAATACTAGGCCCCAAACATGTGCTCAAAATTATTTGTGAACACATGTATAGGAGAGTGATGATTTACTCCTGTAAAACTACTGTTGTGCTACAGAGGTGTGGTGGAGAAATGTAGTTGTCTAACAAATGAAAGGATGCACCAGTCTAGTTAGACCACTGAACGGGGAACCAGAAAACTCCTGAGCTGTATTCCCAGTTCTGAGTTGATTCTTTGTGTGGCCTTTAGCCAAGTCACTTATCATCTTTGTGGGCCAGATTTGGTTCTCAGTTGCTCCAATGTAAATCCAATGTAATTGCTGGATTTACACCATTGCAACTGAGAGCAGAATCCAGCCTAGTATTCAAGTTTCCCCCATCTTTAAATGCAGATATTATTGCACTGTGTCAATTAGGGGAATTATTTTTTGCCAACATACTTATGCTGATAAAAGCTTTAGTGTAGATGAGGTTAAATGGATCTGAGTGTTTTTGTGACCAGGATTCCAGGGGAGCCACACTGAGGTTACTCAATTAGGGCAAACTGCAAAGAATGGGGCAGACAATCCCCAAAGCAGGTGGATATTCCACTACTTAGCCCTGGTCTACACTAGGGGTGGTGGGGATTGATCTAAGTTACGCAACATTGACGTGCTTAGATCTACTTACAGTGGTGACTTCACTACAATGAGTCGACTGCTGCCGCTCCCCCATTGACTCTGCCTGCGCCTTTCGCTGAGCTGGAGTACAGGAGTTGATGGGAGAGCGCTCGGGGATCAATGTATTGTGTCTAGACTAGACATGATAAATCGATCCCCGCTAAATTGATCGCTGCCTGCTGATCCGGCCGGTAGTGAAGACATACCCTTAGATTTACCAAGACAGCACAAAGCAGCTTCTATAATGCCTTACTGGTTACCCAGAAGCCAAAACACAGTTCCCTTAAATTAACCCAGCCTCAGGCCTCTACCCAGACATCCAAGTCAAATATGATGAGGATTACTGAAAATCTTATGCATCATATAAGAAAGTTCTACCAATCCCAAAGGATTGGGCACATTACCTCCCAGGTTAATGAATATTTCAGATCTTACCTGAATACATGCTTACAGCCAATTCTTATTAACTAAACTAAAATTTATTTAAAAAAAAGAGTATTGGTTAAAAGATCAGTATACATACAGATAAGAGTACAGTTCTGAGATTAGTTTCATAGTAGAGATGGTGAGCTTTATAGTTGCAAAGAGTTCTTTCAGAATTAGTTAATAGGTTACAGTTAATGCTAAGATTTTGTCACGCATATTTTTAGTAAAAGTCACGCACAGGTCACTGGTAATAAAGAAAAATTCATAGAAGCCCATGACCTGTCCCTGACTTCTACTAAAAATATGCATGACAAAAAGGGGAGCTTTAGGCTCCTCATACCACTCAGGGGGGCATGGCTGGGTGTTGCAGTGTCCACCTGCCACACCCGCCTCAGGTTTTGCCCGCCGCTGATGGCTCCAAGCTCTGGAGTTCCCCCCACCCCTGCTGCCTGGGAGGTCCGGTCACCCCTGCCACCCTCTGAGGCTGGAAGCTCCAACCTCTGCAGTTCCCAGTTGCTATGGGTGGCTGGGGACCCTACAGCTCCCAGCCACTGGGGGCTCAAGTTACGGAGGTGTCTGGAAGAATGGAAGCTTTGAAGTAGAACTACCTATTCTCTATGCATGCCCAAGTAACTAGTTGCATTCATCACGGTAAGAACCTCACTTCTTCAGATGCAAGTCATCCATCCGTTTGCATTTGGAAAGGAAGATGATATCTGTCTGTATTTGTGCAAGTTTCTTCATGAGGTTGATAGATTTCCATTCCATACGGCTAAATGCAGTGCCTTGCATGGTGTGCAAGTGAGAAGTGAGGTTCTTACCCATGAAAGCTTATGCTCCCAATACTTCTGTTAGTCTTAAAGGTGCCACAGGACCCTCTGTTGCTTTTTACAGATTCAGACTAACACGGCTACCCCTCTGATACTTGACAGCATAAGATAATTATTCATTAAGCAGTTTATAGTCAGGTTACCACAAACCTTAAAGTGACAATGACATTATCACACCCATGTTTCATCTAAATGTTAATATTCCCTTTTGATCTCTGAATCAATGGCTATAGTAATAGCCATGTAAATAGACAGTTCCTCTCTAACATCTAACAAGATATAAGTAAACACATAATTAGTATCCCCTCTAATCTTCTAACAATACAAGTTTGCATTTCAAAGTTCTAGCCTATCTAATATAGAATGGCCCTAATTACCATTTACATACTTTTCTAACATGTCTGTAAAAGTTGAATCTGGGTCATTTAGCCTGCAAGCTGCTTAACTGTTTCTGGCCACGTGTCGTAGTTTTACACAGGTATAGTTTATTTTGCTTCACTAAATTGGCATAATCCACACTTGTATAACAACCTTTTTCACACTAGAGGGGTTTTTGCTGCTTGTTTAACTGTGCTAGCATAGTTAAAACAGCAAAACTTTGAAGTGTAGCGAATGCAATGTCCCTTAGGCTAAGCTAATTAATATTTGTAGCATGCTTTGATGAAGTGAGATATTTATATTAATATTATGAAAGAAATAAGAATTATCTTTAGGGAATTTACATCTTAGATTTTAGATAAAGGTTCCAGAATATGTATCTAGGGACAAAGTCCTCAGGTCCTTACTCATTTTTCATTCAGTCATACTCCCACTGACATCAACAATTGGACCTCAGTAACAAGGATGAGAAGCAAGGAGGAAGAACTGCCACAAGAGACACTGAAGGAGTGACTGGAGAGGTAGAGGAGAAACAAGAGAAGACAGTGGCTTGAAAGCAAGGGAACCCAAGAGATCAATGAAGAAGAAGGGATCAACAGTATCCGAAGCAGCAGAGAAGCTAAGGAGAATGAGGATAAAGCAGAGGTGCTCGGTGAGAGCAGTTCCATTACACTTTACAGGGGTGTTATTTCTAAAGCATACTAGTGTGTTGCACATCAGTTGGTCCATGTAGATCCTGCTGGTGTGCTTTAATGTATTACTGTTTTAAACAGCAGTATGTTATAGCACACCAGGGAACCTTTAATGCTCACCAGCAGGGTCTAGACAGCCCAATTAATTAATGTGCTACACATCGGTGCACTTTGGAAATCACCCACCCACCCCCATAGAGCACATTACCCCACCATGTAGACAACTGCTAAGTGACCTAATTTGCGGGCACAATACAAAGTGACACATAGGGCAAAATGGAGCCTACAGTTACTTGTGCTCATACTGAGGCCTGGTTATATTTAAGATGAAAATTTTAACCTTTAAATTGCTTGCAATTAAGGCGACCCTGAATTTGCTCTATTGTAAATAGGAACTTTTACACCCCTAGTAAATAATACCAAGCACTGATCTCAGACCCTGATGGCAATGCAGTGGGGCAAGTTATGCCTCATAAAGAAGATTTCATTCTCCACTTCCCAGTTTCCATGGATTTAGCTCCAGCTTTTATCAATTAACATAGCGCAAAACAATTTGTTTTCATTAAATAGGGCATTATACGGCAATGTAGCAGGAATAATTCTATGTTCTAAATATATATCATGATTAGCATCTCTTGCTCTTGTGCAATTCAGCTAGGTTCCATTATTAGAGAGAGCATGACCTCAACAAGCCATTTTATCACACAAGCCACCATTACAACTTCATTTCAAAAAGTGGCTGGGACATAAAAGAGGCTGCATCTGTGTCATTGGTGAGCTACACTTTCTTCTTAAATAGTTTCAAATGTATTTTTATCTAATGATCTGACATGTGTAGAATGTGAGAGATTCAAAATCACAGAGAAATAAAACCCGCTTCCCTTTGTCAAAGTAGTACAATTTCTTTTATATTACCCTAGCAGGTGCACTTGCGACAGCCACCATGTAGTTAAAGGTGACCTAAGCATTTCCATTCGAAATCTTCTGTTCTCAGTTGTTTACAACTTTCAGAACATTTCTCCTCTAGGTGACTCTTTCTTTCTCAAATGTTTGAGCCAAACTAGTTCAACTGCTTTTGGGTAGGAAGAGATTAATAAATATTAATAACCAGGACTTCATAGGTGAATAAGGGTTGCAGAATCTGGTTATGAATGAGAGGGGACATGGCCCACCAACCCCAAGAATAATTCAAGAGCCACATAAAATTCCTATAAAAAGAACAGGCGTACTTGTGGCACCTTAGAGACTAACAAGTTTATTTGAGCCTAAGCTTTCATGGGCTACAGCCCACTTCATCGGATGCATAGAATGGAACATATTGTAAGAAGATATATATACATACAGAGAACATGAAAAGGTGGAAGTAACCATACCAACTGTAAGAGGCTAATTAATTAAGATGAGCTATTATCAGCAGGAGTAAAAAAACTTTTGTAGTGATAATCAAGATGGCCCATTTTAGACAGTTGACAAGAAGGTGTGAGGATACTATATGTTTTATCACGAGATGAAGCTCCAGCCCTAGAGAAAAATCATGTCACTCATGACAAAAAATCAGGAGAGCTGGCAATACTGAAAACTTGCTTGGCTAAAGCATATCTCCCTGAAAGGCATCCAGTCTCGATTTGAAAACATCAAGAGTGGCAGAATCCATCACTGCCCTTGGTAATTTGTTACACTGGTCAATCATCCTCACTGTTAAAAAAATGTGCCTTTTTTCTAATTTGAGTTAGAGTGAACAGGGTACGCTTAGCTTCCAGCCTTGGGTCTTGTTATGCCTTTCCTTGCTAGACTGAAGAGCCTTTAAGTGTATAAGTACCTTGATGGGGAGAAAATACTGACTGCTAATCAAGTCACCTCTCAATCTTCTTTTTGATAAACTGAACAGATTGAGCTCTCCATGTTTTTCATTGTATGGCATTTTCTGCAGCTCTTGAATGCTTTTTTTGTGGCATTTTTCTACAGCCTTTCACATTTTTCAATGTCTTTTTTTAAAGTGTGCTGTTGCACACCAGACATGTACACAGTATTCTAGTGCTGGACTTGCCAATGCTGTGCACAGAGGTAAAGTCACCTGCCTATTCACTACTTCCCTGTTTGTACATCCAAGGATTATATTTTAGCCCTTTTCGCTACAGCATTGCGCCAGAATCTCATATTGATTTCCTTGTCCACAATGATCCCTGAATTCTTTTCAGTCACTGTTTTGTAGGATACAGTTCTCTCTTTTGTAGGTATGGCTGCATTCATTGTTCCTAGATGTATAGCTTTATTTGACTGTATTAAAATGCATTTGGTTGATTGGACCTAGTTTATCAAGCTATCCAGTTTGCTTTGTACAGCTGCCCTGTCCTCCTCATTATTTACCATTTCATTTATTGGACCAACTTCTGTTCCTGAGAAAGAAAAGCTTTTGAGCTACACAGAGCTCTTCTTCAGGTCTGGAAAAGGTACTCTGGGTGTCACAGCTAAATACAAGGTTGCTTAGCATAACTCAAGGGTGGCCAACCTGTGGCTCCGGAGCCACATGCAGCTTTTCAGAAGTTCATATGCGGCTCCTTGTACAGGCACTGACTCCGGGGCTGGAGCTACAAGCGCCAACTTTCCAATGTGCTGGGGGCTGCTCAACTCCTGGCTTTGCCACAGGCCCTGCCCCTACTCCACCCCTTCCCGCACCCCTGAGCCTGTGGTGTCCTCACTCCTCCCCCTCCCCCCCAGAGCCTCCTGCAAGCCATGAAACAGCTGATCGTGAGGGAGGGGGAGGCGTTGATCGGTGGGGTTGCTGGTGGGTGGGAGGCGCTGGGAGCAGAGTGGAGGAGCTGATGGGGGGCTGCTGACATATTACTGTGGCTCTTTGGCAATGTACAATGGTAAATTCTGGCTCCTTTTCAGGCTCAGGTTGGCCAATCCTGGCATAACTAGTTAAAACTAACCAAGGGACCAAGGTGAGTGGCCCATTAACACTTTTGCAGTGGTAGGTGTCAATCTTTGGGTCATCCCCAAATTTTATCAGCAATGATTTTATATTTATTTTTAGATCATTTGATGAAAATGTTGAATGACATTGGACTTAGTACCAATTCTGTGGAAGCCCACTAGCAACACCCCATTTGATGATTCTCCATTGACCAATACTTTTTGAGATCAGTTAGCCAGTTCTTAATCCACCTAACATGTCCTTTAAAAAAATAGCACTATCCAATATCCATAATCAGAATGTTATGTGGTCAATTGCCTTACAAGAGTATAAGTAGATTACATCCACAGTCCCCTTTATCAACCAAAGTTGTAATCTCATCAAATAATGAAATCAGGTTTTGTTTGACTACACTTATTTTCCATAAAACTACATTGTCTAACTTTAATTACATTCCTAGCCTTTAATTCTTTCTCAATTGAATTTGGAATCACCTTTTCTATTATGTTGCCTGAGACTGATGCCAGGCTAACTGGCCCGCAGATACCTGTTTCTAGCTGTTGGCATTAATGCAACGCTCATTTCCACAACCAGAGGCAGATGGAGAGCATGAGAGATGGTGGGGGGCATCTTGACAGCTGCTTTTCTCCCCAAGAAGGCTTTGATGAGGAGATCATGCAGACATGGGGGAGTGGAGATAGCTGATGCAGGTTTTAATAGCTTTGGAATCCCTCTATGCTGACTGGCAGTTCTGGAGCAGGATCACAAGCACAGCATGGTGGGATCACATTGTCATGCAGCTTAAAAGCTTTGGTTTAAACTTCCTGCCTCTTCTTTACATTCCAGACACTCTCACACCAATGGACTGTGCAACCAAATATTTGATTAAAAACCAACCACAAGCAGCCCAGCTGCCGCTACATAGAGAATGCAAATGATGATAAGTGTAAACAAAACCCACAGTAAAGCCAATCAATGCAATGTCACAGGCCATGGAATTGCACAGGACGTATTCTCCTTCCCCTGCTGTTGTGTGGGGAGTTAGAGTGAACAGGGTACAGCTTCCCATGCACACTTCCATTCCAGGCATGTGTCGACTGGCTCTTTCTCCATCACACCCCAGAACTTTCCAGTGATTATATTGGCTACAGGACATTGTACTATGCTCTGATGCTGCTTCCTCCCTAGTTCATTCCTCAGGCCCTTACCTGATCAGGTCCATGCGTTCCAGGCCAGGGAGGTCCTCCAATCCCTCTGTCCATGGCATCTGTTCCAGCTCCTCTGATCTCTCTGCTGCTGGAGTCATCTCTGACCCTGATGGTCCCTCTGGCCCCATTCCAAACATAATCCATTCAGCCTCAAAAGCCCGTCCAGCACAACAGTGGGTTCTGTGTCAGGGAGTGTCGAGCACGCCATCAGGCTCCTCACAGTAGGGGCAGGTTGACCGGGAGTTTCTGGACTTTTCATTGGTGTCTTTTGCCTTGTGGTACGTGGTATTAACATTTTTTATTTCTATCCTGCATTGAATTACCATCTGCTAAACCCCCTCCTCTACCAGATGTTCTCCTAGGGATTCTGATTTTGGGTACTTTTCCCCAAATCATGGACTTTTCTGACCTTACACTAGAAGTCTGCCAGAACATTGGTATGAACATCTGGCCAGCTAGGACCATGTTGGAATGAGGATCTCCCAGATGGTATCTCTGTTCAAACGTGGTTCAAGTGAGTGGTGCAGAAATGGAACAGATGTAGAATGTGGGATTTAGATGCTGACCTGGTATGTATAAACTGGTAGGTGACTTCTGGTGCAGATAAAGGGAGTTGGTAGAAAAGCAGGAAAAAGGCTTTGGAAGACTATCAGCACCCAAGTTCTGGGTCCACCTGTAGAGTAGGTGCCCACTTTACATTAAAACAACTAATACCCACAGCCAGGCAAGCAAACGAGGTTCAAAGCACATATAAACCCAGATAAAAGCCTGGGCTAACCTTGCAGTGAAGATGTACCCTAAGAGGCAGACAGCAGTTACAAGAAGTAGACCAAGATGTAGTGGAGGAGGGAAAAGTGAAGTGTGAATGGAGTGTTTGAGGCTGGAATGGACACACATTTCACTGTTTAAACGCATCAGTGCTACCACCATGAGGTGATGTTCTGATATACCTGTATAAAGAGGGGTGGATCCCTGCAATCAAGAGGTGAAGGTCACACAGTTGCTGAGAGAGACCTTGGTCGAGACAGTGAAACTGGACAAAAGCTTTTTGTTTGGATTTTGGTTTACCATGGAAGGGGTGGAGTTATTAGTTTGTCAGGAGAGCTAAACTATCCTGGACAGCAAGTGGGATTTTACAAGACTATGATAAATTTTGTACAAAGTATATCTTGTGAGGTATCATTTGAAAAGTCAATATTCAGATTATCCTGTTGAAATACGTGTAGCAACACTTTATGTAAAGCTATGAGAGTCTACTGTATTAATGTTACCCAGAATTACAGCATATTTTGTAACACCCACAAACCAGTTTTTCAGAGTCAAAGACACTGGCACCCCCAGACAGGTATCAAAGTCAAGAGGGCCATCACTTACTTAAGCAGCCATTCTTCAGCAATGGGAAGGTGAAAACAAGAAATTTATATTTCATCACAGAGATGGTTCCAACCCTCCCGTCTACAAGAGACTACTTGTTGCCTGCACCCGAGTTGGGGGTAATCCTCAATGAAGGAAGGGTGGTATGAGAGAGAGCGGCAGCGGCCTCCATTCCACTTCTCTTTCTTCCGTCTCTCTGCTCATGACATCAACGATCCTCAAAGAACTGAACTAAGGGGAAGTCGACCCAGGCACATGGTGAGACCAAACCTTTGCTTTTAAGTTCACTTCACTTATTAAGTTAGGCATTAGCTTGGGATTACTCTTATTTTCTTTAGTAACCAATCCAGATTTATGCATTATCACTTAAATCTCTTTTGTAGTTAAGTTTATCTTATTGTTTTATTTTAACCAGTGTGTGTGCGCATTAAAGTATGTGGGGAAAACTCCATTTGGGATAGCAAAGCAGATGCATATATAATTTTCCTTTGATGAAATGACAGACTTTCTATGAGCTTGCATTGTTCAGTAGGGTGCCGGACAGTACAAGATACTCATTTCTAAGGGGAACAAGGCTGGGACTAAGAATTTGCGGGTACTTCCCTGTACGTAATTCATGAGTGACTGGTCAGAGTGCTCCTGTGTTTAGCTGGAAGTGACTTTGCATGCTGGCAGCTGTGTGAGCAGGCCAAGAATGGCTGTTGGGGCAGTAAAGCAGTCTAAAAGGCCCCCAGGCTAGAGAGTTAAGGGGACACAGCTGTTCAACAGTCCAGTTTGTATCCTGGGCACATAGGTGCCGACTCCATGGGTGCTCTGGGGCTCAAGCACCCACTTAAAAAAATAGGGGGGTGCTCTGCACCCACAGCAGGGCTGAATTAATCTTTTGTGGACCCCAGCGCCTGGACCGTGGCCCCGCTCCCCACTTTGCCCATGCTCTGCCCTGAGGCCCCACCCCTGCTTGGCCTCTTCCCCCTGAAGCCCCACCTGCCACTCCGCCTCTTCCCCTGGAGGCCCCACCCACCACTTGCACAGTGGAGAGGGGGCAGAGAGGAGTGAGCACCCACTGGCAAAAACAAAAGTCACCGCCTGTGCTGGGGAATGTCACAGAGACGACCTACCAGCAGGGAAATGGAGGTATGGCTGCATCCTGACAGCAAGAGGCAAGGGATTGTACTATTGGAGTGGTAATCATGTGCAGTGAGAACCCAGGAAATTAATGCTGGCAGGGCCCCATTATTTCCTTACACACCCCTGTGAGGTAGGGAACCGCTATGATCCCCATTTTACAGATGGGGAATGACAGAGATTGAGAGACTTGACCAAGGTCAAACAGGAATTTTTGGACAGAGCAGAGAATTGAACCCAGTCTTCAAAATCCCAGTCTAATACCCAAACCACTGGACCATCCTTCCTATCTGATATTGATTGATGCTGTTCCAGGTCCACACTCCTTAAATGGGTATGTGATGTGCCTAGTAATTTTTGCCACCTTTCCTGGTGTAAATCTCCTAGGTTTCCCAGTGTAACACGCTATGTAGATTAGCATGTTCCCATTTTGTCCCTGTGGGACCTACTACCCCCTCTGTGGCTCGACGCAATTTCTGAAGTGTGTTATTGACAGAGGGCTGCAAGTGGCTACACATGGGGCAATAAGGACAGGGAGAAGCCTAGCCACCTAAACCTGCCATGTAGCAGCCCAAGTCCATTTGCAAGGGATTGCTATTATTTTACTTTTCATTATACAGGGGAGTGGATCATTTATTTTTTCTGAGTTACAACAAGTACATTGTTACAGATACCTGGTTCTTAGTTTGGTTATGATTTATGACCTCTTTTTCTGTATTTGACATAGACAATTTATAAATGAGAAAATGTTGCTTTTCAGCAGGAGGGCCTGGAATACTTAAAATTACCTCATGCGTCAGGATCAAGAAGACTGGCCATCAACACAGCTCCAACAGCACAATGGAGTGGTCTACTGTCAGGGTGGTGCGTAAGGGTAAACATGGGCAGTGGGTATAATTGGCCAGGGAAGGCTTAGCCTTCCCCGATGCTGCTGCCAACCTGCCACTGGACAACTGGGCCACGGTGGCCCCACCCCTTCCCCGAGAGCCCCACCGCCTTCTCCACTCCACCCACCACTCCCGCAGGTCCCCGCTGCTCGCCATGTCTCTCCTCCTCAGGATGGGGGAGTGAGGAGCAATGTGGAGAGCCAATGGCCGGCAGACTGAGGAGGCTTGGCCAGGCGCTGAGGCTGGCGGCTCGGTGGAGGGGTTTTCAGAAGCGGGAGGAGCTGGTGCTTGGGGAGGCTGCTGGTGGATAGGCCTGGTGCTGGGGCTGGCCTGGTGCTCCGGGGGGCTGGTGGCTCGGCCCGGCACTGGGGCCGGCTCAGTGCTTGGGGTGCTGGCGGCTCCGCCCAGCGCAGCGCTCGGGGGGAGGAGGGACAGCTGCAGCAGCTCAGTCTGATGTGGCTGGGGCAGGCTCCTCCAGTCGGGGGGGCCCTGCAGGGCTTTTCCTTTTGCGGGGGGGAGGGGGAGGTTCAGGGCTCTGGCGTGTGGGGGCAGGGCCTTGGGCAGAAGGGGTGGAACTGGTGGGCTAGCCTCCCCAAAGCAGGGGTTCACCCATTGCTTATGAGAGTAAAACTCATTTATGCATCAGCTGCAGTGATCTCAGGAAGTGGTTGAAGATGATGGAATGAACTCCCACCACTTTCCACTCTGAATGAAGGTGGCACCTGTGGCACCACCAGTAGCCTCTCTGTCAATTTGTGATAGACCAGGTGCCAGCTCATGCCAAAGCCCCACTATACTTGTATATAGATTCAAGTAATAGTTAAATGTACAAGAGTGTATTTGGTGTTTAAACTTCATGAAAATGAATGGGATGTTACTTGCATTATTTTCACTTATCTGTATCCTGTTATAATATAATGGCAACATTGTGTATACCCCTGTAACTAAATAACCCATCAAATGAGCCATCAAAGGAGAAAGAAGCCTTGTGAAATTCAAAAGAAGAACTGTACCAGAAATGTGCTAATTTCAAGCAAGTGGTCATTGTGTGTGATGGTCAGAGGTCAAAGACTAAGTGCATACCTCACTTTCTGCCAAAGAAAAGCCTACCTGGGTAGTGACCCCGTCAGCTTGTTTTCTGTGAGAAAAAGCTGTAAGTATGGATTCAAGGAAAGAGCCTCATCCCTGGATAGTTTGTATCTGGTACACTTCCCTGTAAGAGTCCAAAGTGAAAATCCCCAGAGACAATCTGGGTCCCTTGAAAAGATTCTTGGGAAACTGGCAGTTTATTACATCACTACCACCATTTGGAATTACAAACTGTGATGCACCTGTGCATATACTTTACCTGCTTTAACTTCTCAATAACATTTATTTTTCTTAGCTAATAAATCTTTATTTAGTTTACTATATAATTGGCTGCCAGGGATGTCTCTGATGTAAGATCTAGAGTACCAATTGATCTGGGGTTAAATGACTGGTCACTTGGGAGTGGAAGCAACCTAAATGTGATGTGATCTTTGGTGTGAATGATCATTTATCACTAAGTCCAGTTTGTCTGGATGGCAAGATAGATGGGAGCATATAAGGGGACTCTGTGACTCCATGGTATTAAGACTGGTATCATGATCCAAGAGTTCACATTTGGTACTGGCATGGTGAGAACACACCACCAGTTTGGGATGTCTGCTCTGTTTTCTGACAATCTGCCCTGACATATGCACTCACAATTGTGAGCAACTTCAGACAGCGTGACACACGTCTCCTTGGCCTTTACTAATAAAAGCACACAGCTAAGATGACCATTATGCCATGGTTTTACTCTGATAAAGTTCTAGTTTTTCACATTCTTCCAGGAACTTCATTGGCGAATCATGAAATGTCCAAATTTTGCATTCATCATTCAAAACAGGTTGTTTTTTAAATAACTTCAAAATGCTTGTGCAAGAAGAATTCCTAAGACCTTTACAAAGAACTGTCCAATAGAATGAGTGTTCAGTGTGCTGAACAGGTTCGAGTGAATCAAAAAGGCAGATGAGTATAGATGCTCTTAAAGCTGTTCTTTTGCCCAAAGTGAATTATCTACTCTAGTTCAGTGATGCATGCTGTGCTCTAAAATCAGTCTAAGCCCACCACTAATTTGCACTTTCCTCTGAAGCATGTGATACTGACCACTGTTAGAACACAGGGATTGCTCTACTGCATCTGACCAGTGATCTTGTCCACCGTCCTCCTGTGTCTATTATGTGTTTACATAGTTCCTAGCCCAATGGGCTCTTAGCTTTGATGGGAACTCTAGGCACTACCGTTATATGAATAGCTTGTATTCTCTGCTTTCTAAACTCTAATGACTTGAAATAGAGATCAAAAGATGTTTTTATTTGGTTTAGTGATGGAAAAATCAAGACTAAGGGATGACTTGAAAGGTGTTTTCAAAAGGAAATATTTTGGGGAAGTTCTGCAGCCTGTGTTATACAGGAGATCTGACTAGATGATCACAGTGATCCCTTCTGGCCTTGTAATCTTTGAATGGGCGCACTAGAGTAAGCGAAATGTATATGCACTCTGTTCTGTGTATACAATTCCTTGTACACACATTTTCCATAGAGTTCAAGGCCAGAAGGGACTATTAGATCATCTAATCTGACCCAAGTTGTAAATACAATTTAGACATGGATACTTTGAAATAAAAAAAGTATGAATCATTTTGAAATTAACCTTTTTAATCTTATACCAAAACAGCTACAATTGCCTGTTACACTGTCTCAGTAACAGAAGAACACAGCTGTTCTGCAGCATCAGAAAGTATTCTCAGAGAAGCTGGGCTACTGATCAAGGGACCAAGAGGACACACTCCCCTAACCCCCAAAAGCAATATTGTCACTTTGTTGTTGGTTTTAAAATCTGAACATGTCTTAGTTGTAAAATATTTGTGAACATTTTTAGACTTCTGTTTATACAAACACTTTCCCTCGGCTAATGATGTCAATGCACTACTGAAAACATTCAAAGGCTGCCTCTGAATTGCTGCATTGAAATGCAAATACTTAAACATCTCAAACATGAAATGTGCCCCTCAAATCTAGTAGGCCTCAAACATCCATTGGAATAATAACAGCTTCCCTACGAACACTGTTCCCTAATAGAGAAGGGTTTTGTCCAACAGAGCATCAGAGTAGGATCTATTTCCAGCTTTGCTGCTTTTATATGACCTTGGCATTCATTAAACCTCTCTGCACCTCAGTTTCTCCCTTCATAATATGGGAAAAAATATACTTATTTACCTTAGAGGGATTGGCACAAGGCTAAAGCAAATGAAATTTGTAAAGCACTTACTACAGGTCCATAGTGGAAGGACGTTATATAAGAGCTATCAAGTGAATGCTGTTTTTGTGCCATTACCTGTATCGTTACAGTGCTCATATCATATTTTTTCTTTTAACTTTTGTGATGCAATGGTTCAGCATGATACATCACAGTGGCATAAAAATGGCTTCAACAGAACTCTTTTACCACATAGTAGAGCTTTGCATCAAAGGGATCACAAGCTTCAATCCAAGAGAAAACATACTATTGATGCACTACGGTGGGAAGAAAATAAGCCTTTTTGACTCATCTGTAGTTTATAAATATGCATTTGTACCAGTATAATATGTCCAACCGATGATTCATGCGCAGTTTCACATGTGTATGCACAATTCCAATGTATATTACTCAAAAAACTTCAGGATGAACTGATGAGTTTACTGTGGTATCATCTGTTCTCTCTCTCATAGGTTCCCCTGTGAGCATCTAAGTAAGCAGAGGTAGACAAGAGAGGAAGACACCATTCCTGCCTCACGTGACACAAATCCAATACAAAATGCATACCAACATGAGCAGGAGCGCCGCCAGCTTTTTTGCCGCCCTAGGCAGCGGAAGGTCCCGCCCCCGAAATGCCGCCCCTGACAGAGGCGGCGGAAGGTCCCGTCCCTGAAATGCTGCCCCCGACAGAGACGGCAGAAGGTCCCGCCCCCAAAATACAGCCGACGACCGGGGTGGCCGAAGATCTGGCCGCCGCGGTCACCGCCCCCCAAATGTTAGCGCCCTAGGCAACCGCCTAGGTCGCCTAATGGGTTGCGCCGGCCCTGAACATGAGCCAAAACTTGGGTACATAAGTTAATGCTGCAAGTGCACTGACTTGTTCTGTGGGGTTTTGATGTTTTAATTACTGTTTGCCAACAACAAGCAAATACCATAGCAACCTCACTGTTGCACAATTCTCCATACTTTTTCAATTTATTTCAAAGCAGACTCAAACTGTAGCTTATGTAAACACTTACATGTTTAAGCTATTAAAAATTGAAAGGAGGGACACCAATGGACACAGAGGTACCAAAAGCCCCAGTGAATGAGAGGGGTCTCTCCTCTGTTACTCTTGACAAGTAAAATCCAAACCCAGTAACAACTGCAGCAAAATTTGCTCTTATTCAAGTATCTCAAAGCACTTAGCAAATATAAAGTAGGCTTCACAACACTCATGTCGGGTAGGTGTTATCCCCTTTCCACAGCTGAGTAATAAAGAGTGAAGTTGAGCTATGTAAATTTCTCTGTATGACACCTTTAAATTTCTAAGGTCTTGTCTTCACATAAAAAGTGTAGCAATTTATTTATACTGGTATTTTTTGCAGAACATTTTAATTTTGATTGATTTCTTTATCAAAAAGTGAAAAAAGGTCATTTAATTTTTGGTAATTTTTTTTTAAATCAAAGATCAAAAGGTGTTTCTAAAAATGACTCCCCTAGTTTTGGGGTTTGAAAAAAATAATAAAAACTTCACAGGAAGTTTGACTGCCTCCCCAGTCCATGATTTCCAGTAAAAAAGTCATTGGTATTTCACAATAAACTCTACTGGAAATTTATTTTAAAAAATGCCTTTTTCTAATGGGCTTCAGATTGTGGCATCTTCTAAACTGGCAATTCAATTTTTGTACTTAAATCAACATTTTACATTGGAAAAAGGGCAAAGGTACAACCTTTGAGAGGAAGATTCATATTCCTAGATTCCAAGGCCATAAGGGACCATTATGATAATCTAGTCTGATCTCCTGTATAACACAGGCCATAGAACTTCCCCCAAAATAATTTCTAGAGCAAATCTTTTAGAAAAACATCCAGTCTTGATTTAAAAATTGCCAGTGGTGGAGAATCCACCACAGCCCTTGGTAAATTGTTCCAATGGCTAATCACTCTCACGGTTAAGAGTTTATTTCCAGTTTCCATTTATCTAGCTTCACCTTCCAGCCACTGGATTGTGTTATATCTTTCTGTCAGATTAAAGAGCCCATTATTAAATATTTGTTCCTCAATTAGATACTTTTATACTGTAATCAAGTCATACCCTTAAGCTTCTCTTCGTTAACCTCAATAGATTGAGCTCTTTGAGTCTAGCACTATAAGGCTTGTTTTCTAACCCTTTAGTCATTCTCATGGCTTTTTTCTGAATCCTTTCCAATTTATCAACAACCTTCTTGATTTGTGGCAATGTGCCTCAGGTGGCATGTGACCAGGATTCATTACTGAATTTGGTCTGCTGGTCGGATCATTAGTTTCCCTGGCCTGGGCACTGACGTCACGGGGAATGTGTCATGTCCATACCCTCCAGTCACACCAATGCAAATACAGAGGTAAAATAACCTCTCTACTCCTACTTGAGATTCTCCTGTTTATGCATTCCAAGATCGCATTAGCTCTTTTTGCAACAGCATCACACTGGGAGTCATGTTCAACTGATTATCCACCGTGGCCCCCAAATCTTTTTCAGAATTACTGCTTGCCAAGACACAGTAAGTATGGCCTACATTCTTTGTTCCTGGATGTACATATTTACATTTAGCTGTATTAAAAACACATTGTTTACTTGTGCCCAGTTTACCAAGCGATTCACTTTGCTCTGAATCAGTGATCTATTCTCTTCATTATTTACCATTCCCCTAATTTTTGTGTCATCTGCAAACTTTATCAATTATGATTTTGTGTGTTCTTCCAGGTCATTGATATAGATGTTAAAGAGCATAGAGCCAAGAACCGATCCAGTCAGAACCCCACTGGGAACCGTTCAATGATAATTTCACCATTTACAGTTACATTTTGAGACCTATCAGTTAACCAGATTTTAAATCATTTGATGTGTACATTTTATATTGGTCTAGTTTTTTAATCAGTATATCATGCAGTATCAAGTCAAATGCCTGAGAGAAATCTAAGTAAAGCTTCAAAAACAGACTCCACCGAGAGACTGCTGAGCTGGAATTGATATGCAAACTAGATACAATCAACTCAGGATTGAATAAGGACTGGGAATGGCTGAGTCATTACAAACATTGACTCTATCTCCCCTTGTAAGTATTCTCACACTTCTTATCAAACTGTCTGTACTGGACTATCTTGATTATCACTTCAAAAGTTTTTTTCTCTTACTCAATTGGCCTCTCAGAGTTGGTAAGACTACTCCCACCTGCTCATGCTCTCTGTATGTGTGTACATATATCTCCTCAATAGATGTTCCATTCTATGCATCTGAAGAAGTGGGCTGTAGCCCACAAAAGATTATGCGCTAATAAATTTGTTAGTCTCTAAGGTGCCACAAGTACTCCTGTTCTTTTTGCGGATACAGACTAACACGGCTGCTACTCTGAAATATGTCAACATTATTTTTTTTAATCAAACTTGGAATAGAGTAAAAAAAAAGTTAGACAGGATCTATTTTCCATAAGCCCATGATGATTTGCATTAATTACATTATCCTCCTTTAATTCTTTATTAATTGAGTGCCATATCACCATCTCCATTATCTTGCCGAGGACTGATGTCAGACTGACAAGTTTATAATTACCCAGGTCATCTTATTTACCCTTTTTAAAAATTGGCATGACAACATTAGCTTTCTTCCAATCTTCTGGAACTTCCCCAGTGCTTCAAGAGTTTTTGAAAATCAACATTAATGGTCCAGTGAGGTCCTCAGCCAGTTCTTTAAAAACTCTTGATTGCAAGTGATCAGAACCTGCTGATTTAAAAAGTCTTACTTCAATAGTTTCTGTTTAACATCCTCCAGAGATACTAGTGGAATGAAAAGAGTGTTGTCATCCTTATGTTTTCCTGTGTATTTGGAAAGTGCCTGCCGGGTTTTTGCTTTCACTGTAATCTAATGCATAGTAATTACATGGCTGTCTCAAACTAATGTTTTAGTCAGTGTTATGGAAGTCTGGAAGCCTCTGTTCTATTCCTAGCCTTGCTAAAGACTACCTAAATGAATTTGAAGAACTCCATTAACTTCTCTAGCCCAGATTCCCATAGGTATTTAAGCATCTAATTCCCACTGAAATCAATGGGAGTTAGCTGCCAAATACCTTTGAGGGTCTGGACCTCTATACCTCACTTTCCATATCTGTAAAATGAGGATTACACTATTTACTTTATGGGCTGTTTTATTACATCCATGCTTCGATGTCCTCTGATGGAAAAAGTGACAGCAGTGCAATCGATTGTTTTCAGCCCTGGATTCTTTCCGGTAAAATAGTCTTGTTGGCCAGACCTTAAAACTCTTCATATCAAACTGGTACGATACCACTAGGGAAATTAGAAATAGTGGATGGAAGATGCATGTGGTTTAACATTTGCATGAAGAAGAGGGATTCTTCTTACAAGAATTGAGAGTTCTTACACAACAGAAAGGTGTGGCGAGACTATAGCAACAGCAGCTGCAGTTAAGCATGTCCCACAAGACTCCACTGGCTTCACAGAGTTCAATGGAATCACATCAATGGAGTTACACCAGAGAGGAATTCAGCTTTCCCTTTCAGTAACTCAGTGAACACCCAACTATTCCTAATCCAATTTTGACACAGTTCATACTATATTTTCAGATCCCATTTAGTCCTTGCTAATCAATCTTTTCTAGTTCAGCATAATTATACAACTGCTCAGCGGATATGTTGGATTATATTTATTCTCCTTGCAAGATTGGTCAGAAAATGTTAGGCTTTTAGTTTTTCCAATAACTAAATTCCTATTGAAGAAGCTCTTTTCTCTTTCATGTCAATAACAGTGATTTCTGTTATGTCAGGCATATTATCCTGAACTATTAATTCCCATCATGTTAAAAATAAAATCTTAAACTCTATCTGATAGGAAAAAAATAATCCTTTCTAAACCACCCTGCTCCATTAGACCAATATAGCCAATTTCCCTCGTAAAAGGGATGGCAATATTATACTCAGAGGAAAAAAATTACAATAACATCCAGGATTTTCACTTGAAGTAGAGATCTGGGTGACTGAAGGAAGAAATTGGATATGATCACTCATGTTTTCCATAAACTAAGAGCAGGATGTGTGCAGGATCCAGGGAAAGAAAAACAAAGCAAAACACAAACACATATAAGATGGCCATGTAAGAGAAAGCAGAGCATGGCTCTCACTCCTTCTCAAATCCTCTCACAGCCCTTGCCCTTTGGCAGGCATGCAGACTCCCTGAGCCAAATGTATCCCTGCTGTAACACCATTAAAGCCAAAGGAGTTATACCAGGGTTGAATTTGGCCCCATGAGTTTTAAGGAGCAATACACAGAATCATAGCTACGTGGCCCTCGACGACTTGGTACAATTTATAAAATTACAAGGCAACTGATGCGCTTCAATTTTCCCATTTAGTTGACTGAGTCAGACAGTGTGCATGAGAGGCACCAGCTGGCATGAACATTGTCTTCAAATTTATCTCTGAAGTTTAATGATGCAGAGAACTTGTTAGGGCTCCAGAGGTGGGAAAAAGGAGGTGGAGAACAACAACATGCAGCTGACATCCTACTGTGTTGTTGGATTAGGGTCACTGACCACATTCTCTTTTTGCTAACACAGTTGGCATACCTTACAGTGTGCCAGATATTTGCATTTCTGTGTTAACTGGCAGCTATTTCTCAGAATGGCTCTTGGAATCCAAAACAGCCAAGAGGATGTTTCCAAGCCTAAACAGGACAATTATTTGGCCTGGTCCACACTAACCCCCCACTTCAAACTAAGGTACGCAAATTCAGCTACGTTAATAACGTAGCTGAATTCGAAGTACCTTAGTTCGAACTTACCGCGGGTCCAGACGCTGCAGGCAGGCTCCCCCGTCGATGCTGCGTACTCCTCTCGCTGAGCTGGAGTACCGGCATCGACGGCGAGCACTTCCGGGATCGATCCCAGAAGATTGATTGCTTACGGACGGACCAGGAAGTAAGTGTAGACCTGCCCTTTGAGTCCATTTGCCTTTTCTGATTCAAGACTTGCAATTTTCCCCTTGCTGTTACTGCCTTTCCATCAAGCAGGAAAATGGCAGCTCAGAAGAGAAATGACAAATACAGTCCTGAAACCACTTTGTGGGTAGGTCTATACTTACCTCCGGGTCCGGCGGTAAGCAATCGAACTTCTGGGATCGATCCCAGAAGTGCTCGCCGTCGACGCCGGTACTCCTGCTCGGCGAGAGGAGTACGCGGCGTCGACGGGGGAGCCTGCCTGCCGCGTGTGGACCCGTGGTAAGTTCGAACTAAGGTACTTCGACTTCAGCTACGTTATTCATGTAACTGAAGTTGCGTATCTTAGTTCGAAGTGGGGAGTTAGTGTGGACCAGGCCTTTGTCTTTGCTCAGCTCTTGTTTGTCTCTTTGTTTTGGAGCTACTTATTTCCCACTACTCTTTTTCCTTTTGCAGCATAGGAAGCTGCTATAAACAATACCAGGGACCGGGCCAGTGCAGAACTGACTTCAGGGTGTATGGGTGCAAACTGGTCCTTTGCACCCCCACTCCTCAGCAGTGCCCTGCACTCCTTTGGGGGCAGCTCAGCAGCTGGCCCTAAAGTTCACTGGAAGATCTTCATACAAGGAAGGCTTCCGTACCCCCTCAGCAAAGGCTCAGCTCCTCTGACTCACCTCTGAACCAAGGTCTTCTCCATCTAGGGGAAAGATCCTTTGCTGGTGCCAACTGTCATAGCTGCATTGATGGAGCTATGACAATATACCAGCAGATGACCTGCCTCATTGTAAACACTTTAAATTATGAGGCATCTTTTTAACATTGTAACGATTGCTATGTCTATATAGCTTCAGGGGCATTTATCTGAACTTCTACCTTATCCTGGGCAGGGCCGGCTCTAGGCATCAGTGCTTGGAGCAGCAAAAAACTTGGAGCCGTCCCTAATCCTGGACCTGTTCCCACTGAAGTCAATAATAATGCTAATGAGAATTATGGACACACATCTTAATCTGCTACAGTTGCCATTCTAGCCTCACCCAGAGGAGCTCAGATTACTCAGACAGCAGGTTCTCATGTATTAGAATGTTAAACCATATTGAGAGCTACTGCAAACATCTGTTTACAGAAGGAAATAGGTTAGATGATATAAATAGTGCCAGAGTGAGTTTACATTACAATGCAAACAAAGCTGTTGAAAATCAAGTAAAAATTGTGTATTTTGAAAGTAGCTAAGTGGGGAAAACACATTTCTGGCTATTTATTGGCTAGAAATCTGTGTACTTTGAACTCCGCTGCAGATAATTTTAATAACATCTGATTTTTAATAAGGTACTTGGCAGCTGGGTATAGCTGTGTAATGACTTCAGTGTGTGAACTGGAAAAGGAGGTAGCTTTTGATTCTACTAAGAGATTAACATTGAAAACAGGCTCTGTCTGCCCTACTAGATAAAACCTGAATGCTGAGCAATCCCTGTGACCTTTTTGTGTACTCCATTACCTCTAGCCTTGTTGTCTTGATATTGGTTTTAACTATTATTTGACTTATTTTACTTATGCTATTAGGAGATCCTTACAAGAGGCTTTTCTCATTTAGGAAAAGTTAATCTGGTGGTCCAAACAGTTAAATGTATGGTTCAAAATATTTGATTAGTTAATAGCAATAAAGAAGAAAGAAGCTGTTCTTCATGTAAGAACTATACTAATCTAGATACATTCTAATAGAAAGTGTGTGTTTCTATAAATAAACCTAAATATTATGGATTTGGGGAGAATGGATGAACTAGGGCATTGGAAATAAAACAGTCTTTTACTTCTATATTGCTAGTTTTTAATACAGTGCATGTAGTAGCGCCTAAAAGGCATTATTCTCAGATGGTTTTGTGGTGGACTGCGATAAATTAAGGGGGTGGGGAGCTCTCTTTTATGGACACCCAGCTAGCCAGTTAGCTATAAAACCCCTGTTAGTAACTGTTCTCTACTTGCTTTACCTGTAAAGGGTTAAAAAGTCCATAGGTAAAAGGAAGGGGGTGGGCACCAGATCAAAAGAGCCAATGGGAAGGCTAGAACTTTTTAAAATTGGGAAAAAACTTCCCCTTTGTCTGTCTGTTGTGGTTCTCCGGAAAGGGGGGACAGAGCAGCAATGCTGTAAAAAGCTTTGGGCCAGGTATGAAAATCATCAAATCATACCTAGAAACTATTCATTTGAAACCCCAGATATGTAAATAGATCAGGAAATGCCTAGGAAGACGCGATTAGGTTTCTCTCTTATTTCTTTATGGCTTGTGGACTCCTCTGTGCTAATCCCAGGTGCTTTTGTTTTGCGTGTAACCCTTAAGCTGGACCTCAAGAAGCTATCTTGATGCTTTTAATTGTTTTTTTTAAATCTAGCAAAAAGCCTAAGTTCCGGATGTATTTCTTTTTGTTTTAATAAAATTTACCTTTTTTTTTTAAAGAACAGGATTGGAGTTTTGTGTCCCTAAGAGGTTTGTGCATATGTTATTTGATTAGCTGGTGGCAACAGCTGATTTCCTTTGTTTTCTTTCTTAGCTCTTCCCCGGATGCGGGGGTGAAAGGGCTTGAGGGTACCCCACAGGAAGGAATTCCCAAGTGAGTCTTCCTGGGTTCTCAAAAGGGGTTTTTTGCACTTGGGTGGTGTCAGAATCTACCCATCCAAGGTCAGAAAAAAGCTGTAACCTTGGGAGTTTAACACAAGCCTGGAGTGTCCAGTATTAATTTTGAGAATCCTTACGGACCCCCACCTTCTGCACTCAAAGTGCCAGAGTGGGGAATCAGCCTTGACATGGACTTTGTGACCCCAGCCCAATTCCCAGTGTCTATATTGCAAAAACTGCTAACACAATGGACACAATTCTCACCAGAGAAACCAAATATTAAATGGGCCCTGGGAATGAAACTCATCTCTCCCTCACTGGGGTGGTGCCTAGAAGTCAGGACTAAGCATATTGCTTGAGCAGGTTAAGGAGGCCTGAACTGCTTGTGCTGGAAATGTTTTGTGGCTAAACAAGAGGACATAGGCAGCTCCTAAGCCGGCGTAAATGAGTATAGTGCCACTGATTTCAATAGAGGCATACTGAATTACACCAGCCGAGGATCTGGCTCTTTACCGCCAAGGCAGTCAACCCAGAAATCTTCAACAAGTACTAAATTCACACACACAGATTTGGATTCTGCTCCTCAATAGATGTAAATCAACATTGCCCCACTAAAATCAATGGCGCTACACCAATTTACACCAACTTAAGATCTGACCTATATTGTGAGTTCACATCCAATTGTTCAGACACACACAGGATTCATTCAGATTCACATTGTTTTATAAGACTGAAATTAAAAGTATATAGAAAATGTTCTGGTCATTTCCATGTGAAAGTGCCAATGAAGGTTAACCTAGGTTATTCCCCGCAAAATTAATTTGGAAGCTTTCATTTGAAAAATTTCTATCCTGTTCTAGTGTGATGGCACTGTCATCAAGGCTATAGTAATAGCTGCGGAAAGCTTTAGATTCTGGCTTTGAGGAAGGCCACCATCCATTCAGTGGGGAAGCTGTTTTGCAGATCAAACTCACTGTCAAACAACAATGGATTGCTCCATGAAGAGCAGTTGCAGAGATGGCTGTGAGATGGAGAATTCATGTGAAGATCCTACTGTGTCAGTTGTTCTAAAAGAAGTTGTTAATTCGACTGTGAAAAAAGCAATTCTAGCCCGGGCTCAGTTTTCAGAGTATGTGAAAGTGTTTCACAGTTCAGTGTATGATTTCCTCTAAAACAGACAGAAGACATGGGATTTTCCAGACAGGTTCAGGCATTGTAATACTTTCCTCAGGAATGCCTTACAAGTTCTTACAAATGAACCTGAAAGTGGGCTAAGTCACATTCCCAGCCAAAATTAAAAAAAAAATAAAAATCGGAGGCGAATTGTTTGCAGGAGAGAGGCGGCTGCTAACACAGGTGAGTCTGAATTAACTCTTTTTATATGCACTGACTAGCCGCGCTCCCGTGGGATTTTCCTGCTGGTTTCCTATTCTTTCCAGGACACATTGCTATTAGCATCGAAGCCCCAGTGCACGTGCATAGAATGGAATGTGTGCACTGGACATGGGGTAATGTGCGTTTCAGGTCAGAAATAAATCTCCTGGATTATTCTGGCTTTATTTTTTTAAAGTGGGTTTTGCACACTTGGTTTTGGCAATACTACTGCTGCCAAAGGGGACAGCAATACCATATTGAACTGCTATATCTTTCAGCACTATCTCAATCCCGATCTAGCCTCTTGGCTGGCAATGGCAAAACTCCCATTGACTTCAATGGTGGAGTAGCAGGCCCTAAATAGGTATTGCAAGCAGGTAATGGAAGAACCACCATTCAAATGGTCTTTCTGCTAGTTTATTATTTCCATGTACATTTGTCCTCAAAATCAGGAAGGGCAGAGGATATTAAGAAAATGTGTGTTTATCATAGATGTATCTATGCTTGCATGTGTGTTAGTTAACCAAACTTTTCTAAACCTTAAAGAAAGTTTGGATCTGTTTGCATTTGGGTGCAGGTTCTGCTCAGTTTATTGCTGTGACAGTGATGAATATAAGGGCACAACCTTTTACAAGATTATGATAAATTGTGTACAAAGTATGCCTTGTGAGGTATCATTTGAAAAAAACCTTCATGCTTTACTGAACATTATTGTCCTGGTAAAATGTGTGTAGCAACATTGTATGAAAATTTAAGATTTTACTGTACGACATTGCTGAGATATGCTCCAAGTTTAGAAAAGCAGCCCAAATCAGTTCTGCAGAGACAAAAGGTTACCCAGCACCTCAGCTAGGAGTCAACATAATCAAGTGGACTATTACCGGGTTGAGCGGCCATTGGCAGGAAGAAGGATATGAGTGAGAAATGTACATGTGGGCAGACAGACTTGCTGTTACTGAATCCCAGCTGGAGATGATTCTCAGAGAGGAGCGAAAGATATAAAAATGAGGAACAGTGGACACAAATCACCTCTGTCCCCTCATCTCTACGCACAGCATCAACGACGTTTGAAAGATAAAAGGAGCATCATCGAACAGTGGGAGGCCTCCTAGCTGGAAAGCTTTCAGCCAGTAAGATTGCTATAAGCGTAACGCTGCCAGACCCTGGTTGGCGGTGGGTAGGATTGAACCTGGGGCCTCTGGAGCTTAGTACATGAGCCTCTACCATATGAGCTAAAAGCCAACTGGCTGACAGCTAAGGCTGTAGAGCAGACTCATTGTCTCTAAGTGGTCTTGGTGCCACTAGATGGGACAGAACACCACACCCAGGAGATGTGTGGGTTACATAAGCATATGGTGAGATAAATCTTTGCTTTATCTTTGAATTTACTTAGCTTGTTAAGTTAGATATTAGTTTGCATTTTACCTTTTATTTCTTTGTAACCAATTCTGACTTTTATGCCTCATTACTTGTAACCACTTTAAATCTTTCTGTAGTTAATAAACTTGTTTTATCTAAACTAGTGTGTTTGGACTGAAGTGTTTGGGAAACTCCATTTGAGATAACAGGGTTTGTGCGTATCATTTCTATTGGTGAAATGATGAACTTTCTATGAGCATGTACTGCACAGAAGGAAAGGGCTAGGCAGTAAAAAAACATTTCTGGGGGACAGGTCTGGGACTGGGAGTTTTCTGGTGTCACTCTGCAATATAATTCAGGAGAGGCTGACTGGAAGCACTGCTATAATTCAGCTGGGGAGTGATTTTGCATGCTGGAGGCTTGTGTAAACAGACCAGGAGTGGTTATTCTCACAGCAAAGCAGTGTGAAAGACATCCCAATTGGAGACTTGAGGGGACATAGCTGTCCAACAGTTCAGATTGTGCCCTGGGGAATGTCACAATTGCCTTATCCAATTTGGTTGCTCACCTCTATTAACAGTATCTGTGGAACTGAAGATATAGGCATGATTTTCTTCACTCAGTGTTTATTCAGAAGAACTGAAGTCACTGAGAAAAGACATCAGGATTTGACTCTGTATTTCTCTTCCTCTTAGGTTTATTTTCTTTGAACAGAACAGTATATACATTTGTCAGAAAAGCTCTTGATTATTGGCTATGACTCATGAGTTCAGCTCCCCTAATTGAATACAGTGTAATTGTTAAAACTATCACTTCAAATTACATGTTTTAAAAAGTTGCTTTTGGAAACATGTAATCGCAATATTGTGAAGCTATAGCATCAATACAGGGCTTTGAGTACATGAAGGAGTTCACACTGAAAACTGAAGAGGTCTGTTATTAGGGGTAGCTCCTACTGTGTAATCTGGATAGAGTGGGAGAAAAAGAAAACTTCTGTTTGATGTTTCTGAAGCACAGAAGGGATAAATATATATCATGTGAACAATTATGAAATTAGAGGTGCTTGAACTATTCATTACAAGATGCATTCTGCACAAACTTAGCCCCTCTTTGGCTAGTAAATAATTTGTGAACCAATTCTGATTTTCCTCAAATATATTCACGATTCACATGCATCTGCCAAGCAGATTTTGAATGAATGAATAATTGTGAGTCTCCTGGTCCCACATTGTTCACGGCATCTATCTCCGGTCCATGGCTGGTCACCTAAGACAATGGACCTATGTAGATTTACATCAGCTGAGGATCTGGCCTATGGTATTTTTATTGCCAAAACATTTTAAACAAGAGCATAAAATGATGAATAATGTATAAGGATTTGTACTAAAATTAGTGAAAATGGTTGCAAATCCAAAAGTTTCACTAATACCATGTGAGACTCTGAATATTCCTGTATCATATGGCCCCATAAAAGCAAACTGCACTCAGCATCTTTACTCACAGATCACAGCACTCAACACCTTTACTCACAGATTATTCCCCACCCCAAACTATTCCATCAGCTTCATATGAAACACATAATCTACTAAATACAGTGTGTTGGATTAGGGCTTTGTCTACACTAGCACTTTTGCTGCAAAACTTTTGTCAGTCGGGATGTGAAAAAAAACACACACACCTGACCAATGTAAGTTTCACTGACAAAAGCATTGGTGTAGACAGCACTATGTCGGTGCTGACATAGAGCGGCTACACAGGAGACCTTACAGCAACGCAGCTGCAGCGGTATAGCTGTGCGCTGTAAGGTCTGTAGTGTAGAAATAGCCTAGAACTAGGACAAGAATAAGAATTTACCTGCATGGGAGGGAACTAGAAATTCCCTCTCTGTGTCTTTCTGAGACAATTGCACTCAGCTTGAATATTCGAACTCTTATCACTTCATCCTGTGGCTCAACTGTTTGGTGTGAATATTTGTAATTCACGCTGTGCTGGTTAGCTACTCAAGTAAATCCTTTCCACTAGTGTCTGTTCCCTGAATTGTGTCTTATATAACTTTAAAATGTGGAAATTTTACAGCCAAACAGACTCTTGGAAATTGATATTTAAGTGTAACATTTGCATTTTGTAAGTTTTCACACTGATAAAGCTCAAACACTCCAATATTCACAGGAAGCCAACAGGAAAGCATCACGAACACACCGAATCAAAACTTAATTCTGAATTTGCAGAAATCATTCCACTGTTTGTTCAGCTCTAATGAAAACCACAGCATATTAAATATGCTAAGGGATAACTATCCTTTGCGTGCAATCTGAGTTTGATGCACTATTTAAATAGCACCAAAGCTATTATAAGAACAGCCCTGAATCTGCCTTCTCTCAAATTATTACTTTGGCCTCATATTTAATACTATATGGATGATGTTATTACTGAATAGCAGGAAAAAGTACCTAGTATTTGTGCCTGCAACCAAAAATCTCTCAGGCCATGGCAACTCTTCCAGAGGAAAGGCCAACTGGACTGAAATGTCTGTTTCCTGTTTTCCTCTCTACACTATAAACCAATTACTATAATTTGGAAAGAAGAGCCTGAACCAGAGCCTTGGATCTGAACATTGGGAAAGTCTGGATTCAAACTTTGCTGATCAAGTCTATTTCTGATAATTTTTAAGTTCTGAAACTTTGATGACTGCTTGCTGGACTTCCTAGTTCGTATTACTGGATACAGAACTCTAACTACTCCTTTATCTTAGGCCTGGTCTACACTGGGGTGGGGGGGTGAGATCGATCTAAAATACACAACTTCAGCTACAAGAATAGCGTAGCTGAAGTCGATGTATCTTAGATCGACTTACTTCGCATCCTCGCGGTGCGGGATCGACGGCCGCTGCTCCCCCGTTGACTCCACTTCTGCCTCTCATCCTGGTGGAGTTCCGGAGTCGATGGGGAACGTGTTCAGAGATCGATTTATCACATCTAGATGAGACACGATACATCGATCCCCAATAGATCGATCACTATCCGCCGATCCGGCGGGTAGTGTAGATGTACCCTTAGTGTATTGTTCAGAACTAAGGGCAGATCTTAGGCTGTGACTTCACGTTAATGTTAATTTTAAAATGGGAGGTTAAAAAACTCAGTTTACGTAACATTTGTGCAGATCCCAAAAGTATGCTGTATTTATTGTATAAATAACAAACACACCATTACCATGTCTGTGTAAGTGATGATCTATCTCCAGTAAACACCAATTATGCCATCAGGGCGAGCTGGGAGGGGAATCTCATAACTGCAGTCAAGTCTAATAGCTGTGTGTGTAATTAAAATCTTTCTGACTCTGGTTGCTAGCTTTCTCTTGTCTCTTCCTCTTAGCATATTTCTCTCCATAGCACTGGGTGCACATGATTAACTCTTAGCCCTGGTCTACACTACGAGTTTAGGTCGAATTTAGCAGCGTTAGATCGATTTAACCCTGCACCCGTCCACACGACAAAGCCATTTTTATCGACTTAAAGGGCTCTTAAAATCGATTTCTGTACTCCTCCCCGACGAGGGGATTAGCGCTGAAATCAACCCTGCTGGGTCAAATTTGGGGTAGTGTGGACGCAATTTGACGGTATTGGCCTCTGGGAGCTATCCCAGAGTGCTCCATTGTGACTGCTCTGGACAGCACTCTCAACTCAGAGGCATTGGCCAGGTAGACAGAAAAAGCCCCGTGAACTTTTGAATTTCATTTCCTGTTTGGCCAGCGTAGCGAGCTGATTAGCACAGGTGACAATGCAGAGCTCATCATCACAGATGACCATGGAGTCCCACAATCGCCAAAGAGCTCCAGCATGGACCGAACGGGAAGTACTGCATCTGATCACTGTATGGGGAGATGAATCCGTGCTATCCGAACTCCGTGCCAAAAGACGAAATGCAGGAATATTTTAAAAAATCTCCAAGGGCGTGAAGGACAGAGGTTATAATAGGGACCTGCAGCAGTGAAGCCTACCAAAGAACCAGAGAGGCAAATGGCCACTTCAGGTCAGAGCACCAGACATGCTGCTTCTATGATGAGCTGCATGCTATTCTAGGGGGTGCCCCTACAACTCCCCCACCGCTGTGCTTCCTTCCTCCTCCACCCCTCCCGGGCTACCTTGGCAGTTATCCCCCCATTTGTGTGACAAATTAATAAAGAATGCGTGAATTTGAAACAACAATGACTTTATTGCCTCTGCAAGTGGAGATCAAAGGGGGAGGGGAGGGTAGGTTGCTTACAGGGAAGTAGAGTGAACCAAGGGAGCAGGTTTTCATCAAGGAGAAACAAACAGAACTTTCGCACCGTAGCCTGGCCAGTCATGAAACTGGTTTTCAAAGCTTCTCTGATGCACAGCATGCCTTGCTGTGCTCTTCTAACCGCCCTCGTGTCTGGCTGCACGTAATCAGCGGCCAGGCGATTTGCCTCAACCTCCCACCCCGCCATAAACGTCTCCCCCTTACTCTCACAGATATTGTGGCACACACAGCAAGCAGTAATAACAATGAGAATATTGGTTTTGCTGCGGTCTAACCGAGTCAGTAAACTGCATCAGCGAGCTTTTAAAAGTCCAAAGACACATTCTACCACCATTATGCACTTGCTCAGCCTATAGTTGAGCTGATCCTTACAACTGTTCAGGCTTCATGATCCATGGGAGCAAGGGGTAGGCGGGGGTAGGTGCGACCATGCAGTGCTGCTGACTGGGAGAGCAGCCTGAGGCAGAAGCCTCCAGCTGGCATGATATTCCAGGCAGGACTAAATCTCCATTAGATGAAACTTAAAGAAGAGAATGACCTGGAGTCATTCCCATTTTTGTCCAGGCACCCCTGACCGACCTCACCAAGGCCAGTCAGGAGCACCCATGTCTGCCCAGGCTCCCCTGACCAACCTAACCGAGGCGGGATGATGATGATGGCTAGCAGTCGTATTGTACCGTCTGCCGTCTGCAAGGCAAGGCAAGGCAAGGCAAGGCAAGGGGATGCTGCTGTGTAGCACTGCAGTACCGCATCTGCCAGCAGCACCCAGGAGACATACGGTGACAGTGAGCTGAGCAGGCTCCATGCTTGCCGTGGTATGTCGTCTGCACGGGTAACCGAGGAAAAAAGGCGAGAAATGATTTTTTGCCATTGCTTTCATGGAGAGAGGGAGGGAGTGGAGCCTGATGACATGTACCCAGAACCACCTGCGACAATGTTTTTGCCCCATCAGGCATTGGGAGCTCAATCCAGAATTCCAATGGGCGGCGTAGACTGTGGGAACTGTGGGATAGCTACCACAGTGCAACGCTCCGAAAGTCGACGCTAGCCTCGGTACTGTGGACGCACATCACCAACTAAATGCTCTTAATGGAGACACACACAATCGACTGTATCAAACTGATTTCTAAAAAATCGACTTCTATTAAATCGACCTACTTTCGTAGTGTAGACATACCCTTAGAGCCCTCAAAAACAACTCAGACACTTACCTTGAAAATCTCTTAAATATTCCTACTAGTTTTCTATTTGTCTTCTGACAGTCTGTTTGTTTTGTAAAAACTTGATAGAGAAATAACAGACAATTAGCGGGTTGGCTTATCTGCGACAAACAGGCTCTTCAGCATCTAGCTATCAGAGCCTGGATAGGTGCTGTAGATATAGTGAATTCAAGCTATTAGCGCATGGAGTAGCTCTTATTTTCTACCAAGAGAGGCTGCAACTGAGGGGGAACTGCACTGCCATTCAGTTTTGTACTATAGCTTTTAAGCCACAATCAGGGGTGAAAGTAACTTAAAGGACTTACCGGTACGCCGGAGTCCTGAGCGGGCCGAGGCCTTAACCAGAAGAAGCGGGGCCTTTCAAGATTTAAAGGCCCTGGGGCTCCGGCTGTGGCTGGGAGCTCCAGGGACTTTAAATCACCCCCAGAGCTACGAGCTGTAGAGGCGGCTGGGAGCCCTGGGGCCCGGGGGCGAATTAAAAGACCCGGGCTCCAGCCGCTGCGGGGAGCCCTGGGCCCTTTAAATCCCTGCTAGAGCCCAGCTGCCGGAGCTCCAGCGGTGATTTAAAGGGCCCGGGGCTCCCCACAGCGGCTGGAGCCCTGGGCCCTTTAAATCACCACCGGAGAAGCCAGTCCAGTCCGGCACGGCGTACCGGCTTACTTTCACCTCTGGCCACAATTAATATGATATTCTGTTGGACTTTTATGCTGAGTAAGAATAAGATTTTAATTATTAAAACACATGAATTAAGGATTAACATTGTTATAATTATCCTGAGATCCCTGTGGACAAGAGCTGTGTGGATATAGCCACCTTAATTCTTCACTCTCTTTTAATTTGGAGAGGGCCATTTTTGCAATTCAATATTATGGTCAGAGTGGCCTTTTTCCTGTTCTCATAAAAGTCTCATGTTTCTGCATTAATCAAGGTAACGAGCCAAGTGTGTATTTGCACCTTCACACAGTCAGGGTAGTACAGTTTGTAAAATATTCACCCCTGGGACTTAATATACACAGAAACATAAATGCTACATGGGGAAAAAGGCTGGTGCTGGGGCAGTGCAGAGGGAGGGAGAGGGAAAGTGACTTGAGCCTTGTCTTCCTCAGAGAAAGTGCCATTTGTTCCCTGTACAATGCTTGCAATACTCCTCTCACAGAAATGCTCCAAGCAATTTCTGAGGATGCTAAATATTGCTTGGAGTATACAAGGCTTATACTCAACAGGACTATATATCAGTCCCAATCATTTCAGCCGGGACTATTATAGTGCCAGTATGGACTAATACTAATTGCACTGGTTCAACTACTCCTCTCTCTGCTGTCCCACACTGCATTGGTGGCCTTTTGAAATCTCCCAGAATGCACTGAGATCTATTGGATAAGTATTGTGTCTGAGATGGTTGAAGACAGTGTTACTCCTGTTCTGAAGTGCAGACAAGGCCCTAGAAAGGATACCAGCTTACCATATAGGAATGGGGTCAGGGCAAAAAGAGACAGGCAGAATATGAACACCTAGCCAAACTCACATAACTAGGGGAAAATCATGAGAGTTGGAAACACTGTGTTGAAATGACACTTAAAAAAACCCACACATGCACAAATCTCTCTTTTTTTAAATAGAATAATTTCACGGATTTTAAATAAACCAGCTGTATTGGTAACTTCTAAAATATAATTACATTCCAGTTAGCATAACATGCACTGTAACTGGAGGCTGCCATATTGACAGGAAGTATATAGGCAGAAGAGGAACTCACTTTGCACACAATACGAACAGCAGAGAAATATTGAGCCTGATTCTCCATTCGTTGCTCTCCCCCTTGGACAGTCAGCTAAGCCAGTGCACAGTGGGTGTGAAATGTTACCAAATCAGAATGAGTGTTTTACCCTCTCCCACTTGGTGCTGCTATAAATAGCCACACAAGGTACATGGCAATGGAGAATCAGGCCTGGTATATTTCTAAGTGTCTCTTTGCTCGGATAGCAAACGGCCTGTTTTCACCAGTGTTTGGACACTCAGTGGATCCAACCCTGCAATCTGAGGTGGGATTGCAGCTTGGCTAGGCACACCAGTGCTAACACAGTTACAAATCAGCGTAGAAGCAGCAGTACAGGCTTCAGCAAGGGCTGAACAAGCATAATAGGAACGCTGTCTATCTAATCTGTGTTGCTAACCTACACTGGGTGGAGATATGTCTACTTATGCCACAATCACACTGTGGCATCAACTGCAAAGGTCCTCAGGCCCTACATCTGTGTATCTGAGTTATGGCAGCTACTGGGTGGCCAATCAGTGTACTTGCACTGGTGCTGATCCCAGGTTAGCTGTAAGCAGAGGTGAAAGTGGGCCGAAACGGTGTACCGATTAGAAGCCGATACCAGCCTGTACGCAGATGATGTTAAAGCGCTGCAGTGACAGCCTTTAACGTCGCTGCCCCTTTTGCCCCACCCCCCCGGGCCGCCGCCCGCAGGGGAGGGTGGAGGGACAAAAGGGGCAGCTGACCCGGAGCTGGCGATTTAAAAGGGATGTGCCGGCCACCACTTCCCACAGCCTCCATTGGCCTGGAAGGGAGAACTACGGTCAGTGGGAGCTGCGATCAGCCAAACCTGCCGACCCTGCAGGTAAACAAACTGTCCTGGCCTGCCAGTGGATTTCCCTGATGGGCCGCGTGCCAAAGGTTGCCAATCCCTGGTCTATAATTTCCCAGGTCCTCTGTGTTCTTCATTTTAAACATAGGTACAATGTTTGCCCTTCCTTAGTCCTCTGGTACCTCACCCATCCTCCATGCGTTCTTGAAGATAATTGCAAATGGTTCCAAGATTCCTTCAGCTAGTTCCTTAAGTACCTTAGGATGAATTTCATCAGGCCCTGTGATCTGAATACATTGAGCTTATCTAAACATTCTTTAACCTGTTCTTTCCCTATTTGGACTTGTGTTCCTTTCTCCTTGTTGCTGATATTGATTGTGTTGAGTATCTGGTCACCATTAATCTTCAGTGAAGACTGAAGCAAAATAGGCATTGAACATCTCAGCCTTTTGAGGTCATCTGTGGTTAGCTCTCCTTCCACACTAAGTAGGGGACCTACACTTGCCTTCATTTTTCTTCTTGCTCCTACTATATCTAAAGAACCCTTTTTATTGTCTTTTATGTCTTGTTAGGTGTAACTCATTTTGTGCCTTAGCCTTTCTGATTTTGTCCCTACATGCTTGTGCTATTCTTTTGTACTCCTCTTTAGCAATATGTCCATATTTCCACTTTTTGTTGGATTCCTTTTTGATTTTCAGACTATTAAAGAGCTCCTGATGGAGCCATATTTGCCACTTACTATATTGCCTATCTTCACTTCACATTGGGATAGGTTGCAGTTGTGCCTTTAATACTGTCTCCTTGAGAAATTGCCATGTCTCCCGAACTCCCTTGTCCCTTAGATTTTCTTCCTAGGGAATCTTACCTACAAGTTGTCTGAGTTTATTAGTCTGTTTTTTTTTTCAAGTCCATTGTCCTTATTCTGTTGCTCTCATTCCCTCCTTTCCTTAGGATAATGAAATCATTATTTCATGATCACTTTCACCCAAGTTGCTTTCCACCTTCAGACTAACCACCAATTCCCTGGCGGTCAGAAGCAAGTCTAAAATGGCTGTCCCCCTCGTTACTTATGCCACTTTCTGAAACAAAAAAAGTTGCCCAATACATTCCAAGAACTTACTAGAAATTGTGTCTTGCTATTACGTTTCTAACAGGTGTCTGGGTAGTTACTATCATATATGTAGATGCAATTAAATAGTGCATTTAATATATGCATATTTAAATATCTCTTTTCTCTTCCTAATACCAATGGTAAGGTAAATCATTCTCTTATATTTTTCCCTTTGCCTTAGTGGCTGAAATGCATGGAAGAAGAGTGATGGGTTACTTTGTATGCCTCATTCATACAGTGTGTCACTGGGCACTTCAGCATTCCATCCACTTCAGTCCCCATGGAAGTAGCTGCCGGGAGTCTCAGAATGCAAATATTAGAATCCTATTTTGCAGAGAACAAAAACCCATTACATGCTCTTAGTTAAACAGTAAATCAGAGAACACATTCTGTAAGATGTGTTTCTGTCTCTCCCCCAGTTCCTTCCCCTCTATGGGTCGTGTTCAGACAGTGCAGACACCAAGCTGTAAACAACATTTTTTCAGCAACAGCTGGCTCCATAAGTGGCTATTCTGGCTGCACTGTAGCAGGTTTTATTATGTAATTAGGCTGACCATGAGCTAAGTGATCATCTAGATGTTCCAAAATTCCTCTGCAGAGGAATTTACACATTAACAAAAAATAAATAAAAAAAAAAAAATCAAGAAAACAATCCTTTTGTGAACTGGAGGTGAATCAGATAGGAACACCCCCACCCCCATGCTCCAAATGGCTCTGTCATTTGGTTCACAAGTTATTTTTCTCAAGGTTTTATACTTGGGGACAGATGACACTGAGTCCTAGATCTCCTTTTCATTTGACCTTGATTGTCTAGCTTCTTTGCATTCACACTGATGCAGGTGGTGAGGTGGAAGACAGCAAGCTGGCTGATGCTCTTCATGGACAATACAGAAATGGTGCTGGGTAGCAGGGCAACTTTCAGGAGGGATAGGCAAATATAATGCCTGACGTCACCCCTCACCAACACGGTTCACAGACTAGGGGATGTACATGATTCACTGGAACTTCTAGATTCCCAGACACTGAGAGTGACTCACAGTGGCCAGGATGGCCAGGATACTAGAGCCTCTCCTGCAATTCTTACCATAGGGACCTGGGTCCTTGATCAGCTCTATACTTGAAAGTATTATCAGGATAACTGTTTTGGTTGGGAGCATGATTATTTTACCATTATAGGTACATCCTTGAGTGTGGACACAGTTTGATTGGTATAAAGGTGCCATGCATCCAGTGTAGCTTATTCCACTTCCCATACAGGAATACCTACACCGGTAAAGCTCCTTTATACTGATTTAACTGCATCCATGCCTGAGGAATTGTTTCACTAAAACTATCCCGATTTAGTTAAAGTGGTACAATATTGCAGTGTAGACCAGCCACTGCCAGGAAAAGGGGATGCAAGCAGCATTCTGGAAAGTGAGTGATGCTGTTTTGGGAAGATGGATAGCCAGGGCTGCTAAGGAATGCAAGGATTCAGGACAGACACTTAGGGTACATCTATACTTACCTCCGGGTCCGGCGGTAAGCAATCGATCTTCTGGGATCGATCCCGGAAGTGCTCGCCGTCGACGCCGGTACTCCTGCTCCGCGAGAGGAGTACCCGGAGTCAACGGGGGAGCCTGCCTGCTGCGTGTGGACCCGCGGTAAGTTCGAACTAAGATATTTCGACTTCAGCTACGTTATTGACGTAGCTGAAGTTGCGAATCTTAGTTCGAAGTGGGGGGTTAGTGTGGACCAGCCCTTAGGGTCCAGGGGTGGGAAGGGCAGGGTCTGGCCTATAGCATTAATTTAAATTAGGTATTTCTGCTGTGTATTCCTTGGACAAGCTCATCCATTTCAGCTGCATTTGTACCCTTAATACACTCAGTCTTTACTCAGAGTGTTCTTTTTTAAAGAATCACCATCATCTGAACATTCTAGATCTCTTTGGGATAAGACAAGAGTGGTGAAGTGTGTCATAATGAGTCCTGCCCCCGGTGCGGCTCTTGGCTTTAGGCTTTTACAGACCGTGTCAAAGAGAAAGTTCCACTGCTGAATTCCATAGGCACCTACTGGCATGCTGGGGAAGCGTTTTACAGAACAACATGAGAACGGATTCCTTAGCAGGCCCTGGCCGAAGTGAAGCAAAGATGGGGGAGGGGGAACAGCCCAACAGCAGGGCAAATTCAGTGGTTAACTGAATGGAGTTCTAAGCTGGTGCAACTCACACTTTCCACCAGCTCCCCCCGTGTGCATATTACACCTCTCAGGCTACATCTACACTACGGGGGGGGGGGGGGGGTGTCGATTTAAGATACGCAAATTCGACGTATCGCAGCCGACTTACCCCGCTGTAGGGACGGCGGCAAAATCGACCCCGGGCCAGCCCCCGGCCGAGCACCCCCGGCCCGCCCAGCACTGCCGGTCCCCGACCCGGCCCCCGGCTCAGCGCCCCCGGCCCCGGTACCGCCGGCCCGGCCCCGGCCTCGGCCCCTGGCTCGGCGCCCCCGGCCCGGCCCCCGGCTCGGCACCGCTGGCCCCTGGCCCCCCATCGCCGGCCCGGCCCCGGCCCAGCACCGCAGGCCCCGCATGTCCCGATTTTCCTGGACATGTCCGGCTTTTTGGGATTTCCCCCCGGATGGGGATTTGGAGCCCAAAAAGCCGGACATGTCCGGGAAAATCCGGACGTATGATAACCCTAGTAAAAATCCACCCAGACCCCCAGACATGTACTCAGGCACTAGCACAGAGATGGGCAAACTATGGCCCGCCGGCTACATCTGGCCCGCAGGATCCTCCTGCCTGGCTCCTGAGCTCCTGGCCCGGGAAGCTAGCCCCTGGCCCCTCCCCCGCCGTTTCCCCTTCCGTGTAGCCTCAGCTCACTGTGCCGCTGGCGCAATGCTCTGGGTGGTGGGGCTGCGAGCTCCTGGGGCAGCGCAGCTGCAGAGCCCCACCTGAGTTGGTGCTCTGTGCTGCGTGGTGGCATGGCTGGCTCCAGCCAGGCGGCACGGCTGTAGCACTGCCAGTCACCAGTACTCCAGGCAGTGCGGTAAGGGGGCAGGGAGCAGGGGGGGTTGGATAGAGGGCAAGGGAGTTTGGGGTGGTGGTCAGAGGGTGGGGGTGTGGATAGGGGTCAGGGTAGTCAGAGGGTGGGGAACAGGGATTGAATGGGGGCAGGGGTCCTGGGGGACTGTCAGGGAACAGGGAGGGTTGGATGGGGCAGGAATCCGGGGGGGGGCATCAGGGGGTGAGAAGCAGGGGGGGTCAGATAGGGGGCGGGGGCGGGCCACATCTGGCTGTTTGGGGAGGCACAGCCTCCCCTAACTGGCTCTCCATACAATTTCCGAAACCCGATGTGACCCTCGGGCCATAAAGTTTTCTTGCCCCTGCACTAGCACAAGCAGAGCTAGTGTGTCTGTCTACCTGTGCTGGGAAGTACGCTCCCAGCTGCAGTGTACACACCCCAAGACTCCCTTACACTCAGACTCTCTGGGCCCGATTCTCCTCTCAGTTCCACTAGTGTAAATCTGATGTAATGCCACACATGCATCTGAGAGACAAATTTGGTCCTCTTGCACCTACTGGCACCCACTTATGTAGCATCTTTAAATTTGGCCTGGTAAATGTAATTGTGAAATATTTGATGCACTGCAGAACCACGAGAAGGGGGTCAAAGTGACCTTAGCAGAGATCTGTGGAGCAAAGTATTTTTGGAACTTAATAGTGTGCATGCACATGTGCTCATATGGGCGACAGGGAGCTGGAGAATGATACTGATAGCAGTTCCTGGCTAGGGAAAGGAGCAAGACAAATCACCCGGTACTTTACTTTTAGTCTGAGAAATATATCTGGCTAAAACCCAAGCTAAACAATGGGCCAAATTCAGAGGGAGACTAAAGGAGTTTAGATTTGTAAGACTAATACTTCCTTCTAGCCCCCTCAGAGTATAACTTGCGGTTCTCAATCTGGTGAGAAGTGTGGACCATATTTAAAATATAGGAATAGTTTCATGGATCACCTCTTTTACAACCTTGTAGCAAGGACAGTACTGCAGTTATCTACATAGAAAAGCCATATTAGGAAAGTCTTTGTATTTTAATACAATTTAGCTGGAGCAAACAGGGAGAATGAGCTAATACCATTTGACCAGCCAGGTCTCAGCAGACCACCAGCAAGTTGTGCAGAACTGGCAATGATCCAGAGATCACAGTTTGAAAGTTTCTGGTGTAAGTTGTTCCAATTTACACTCACGCTCACTTACTGATGTGTATCATAGAATATTAGGGTTGGAAGAGACCAACCTCACATATAGTCATTCAATTTGGCCAGCTGAGTCAAAAGGAGCCTAAACTGTAATTCGCATGCAAAGGGGCTAGAAGAGAGGATTAAGAAAAGAAAAATAGTAAAAAGGTAGTAAAATGGTGTAAATTAAAGCAGATTATATTTATCCTCCCTGTAGATTACCCACTGGGCCAGATTCTTGTCTCATTTAGTCCAGGATTACAAATTAAAGTTGATTAGGAGAACCTGATTTATCTTAGAACCTCCTGAGAGTTGCTTTTCCTGCTCCCCCCCCCACTCCCTATGTGTAAATGGCATGTGTGACCATCTGACACCAGGGCCTGGTTCTCCATTGCCTTGCACGTTCTGTAGCCACTTACTCCTGTGCAAAGTGGTTGTAAAACCCACTACCAAATAACAATGTTAGCAGTCACATTGATCCTGCACGGGTGCAAGTGACTACACCAGAAGCATCAAACCCCAATTATACAGCTACTTGGAGCCAGACCCTCAGTTAGTGATCGATTTTAACAGAGCTTCACTGATGTGCACCTGCTGAGGATCTAGCCCATCCTCATTTAGGGCTCTGCGTAATTTGGCCCAGACCCTTCCATAGAAGTTGTACCAGTTCACTACAGGCTACTCTCAACTGAATTTGACCCATAATGGGCCTTACTCACCTCCCACAGTGATTTTATACTGGGATAACCCCATTGACGTCAATGGAGTTACTGCTGTGAGAGGAGACCCCTGGCGTAACACTGATGTAAAAATCAATGTTGGTGAGATAAGAATCCAGCCAGGGGCTCTCACTGCTTCACAATCCCAGAGAGACTCATAGGGAAAAGTCAGTGTATAATTTCCATACATGCCACAGATGGCTGCATGTGAACTAGGCCATATTATGACATTGAAGAAGCAAAATAAGGTCAGGCAGTATCAGCAGTATTCTGTGGAATTCTTACTGTTATTTAATAGCATCATAACTAGGGCAATGATTTAATCTCCCTGAGCCCTTGAGTATGGTGCTTAGTTGATTATGAATAAAGGAAACTAATTTTGAAGGGCGTGCCTGCTTAGAGAGAGAGAGAGAAAGATCTCATATCAGCTCTGACACTGCTGAGTGAGGCAGTATTATGCAGAGGATATGACTTCCCCGTAGAAGTGACTCAAGCTCTTACTTGGGCGTTGCCCCAAACCTCCCTCCCATTCACACATAAAACTCTCACCTGAGTTTGGTGGTGCTATAAATCCAGACTTACTGGCCTGATTGGGGGTATAGGCTAGGGCTTGGGTACCGCTTTCACTCAGGCAGGTAACCCACCCACCTGATTGTGAGGATGCAGCAGGCTAAATTATTGAAGCACTGGTAGTTCTCTAATGTCTTCCCAGTTCCCACAGTCCCCACCTCATCCCTCTATGCCCAGAAGGAGATACAAGTTCTCCCACTGGGGGTTGGGCAAGAGAGAAGAGCCAGAGTGGCTCACATTACTATAGCACAAAGAACCATGGTATACGTCCCCAGAAATCCTAGTGACACACACAGGAGAATGCAGCACCAGTTAAGGCACTGTAATGCATGCAGGGCTCTGTTTGCAGTGTGGCTGCTCACCCCTGGGCTAGGCTAATCCAGGTGCTGGTCAAATCCTTAGGATGAGCGTGTGCATATGCGATCATATTTATTAGTAAAAAGAAGAACAGGAGTACTTGTGGCACCTTAGAGACTAACAAATTTATTAGAGCATAAGCTTTCGTGGACTACAGCCCACTTCTTCCGAAGTGCACTGCATCTGAAGAAGTGGGCTGTAGTCCATGAAAGCTTATGCGCTAATAAATTTGTTAGTCTCTAAGGTGCCACAAGTACTCCTGTTCTTTTTG